>NW_007742232.1:17035-22417 GCF_000696425.1 Galeopterus variegatus
CTCCAGGAAGCCCTGTACGCTTGCTTCAGGGGGCTGGGAATTGGGCTCTTACCTTTTTAGTTTCCACTGTTGACAAGAAAACATGAATAACCATAGGATGTGTAAATTCCCAAACTAAAACTGGTGGCTCTGAGACCTGAAAGCCTATTCCTGGCCTATGGGTCATCCTGAAGACATTGTGTAATATAAGGAAGGGCACCTTCACCCTCACGCCTTGGTACGCACAGCACTGAGTTTCCTGGGGCACTTGATTGTAATGACCCCCAACCCCCATCGGCAGATGGCGTCCCCCATGAGCAGAGTAGAAGAGGTGATTCTTTGAGGCCCATGTGGTGCGGGTCGGACAGAGGACTCTCTGACGGCGGTCTGACCTCGTGCAGGGCTGGACATGAGAGAATAGGCGGAAAGAGGGGCCGGCCTGTGCTGCTGATAACACCAAGGCCACAGGTTCGGATCCCTATATAGGGATGGCCAGTTCACTCACTTGGGAGAGCGTGGTGCTGACAACACCAAGTCAAGGGTTAAGATCCCCTTACCAGTCATCATTTAAAAAAAAAAAGAGAGAGAGAGAATAGGTGGGAAGAAGGTCATGCAGCAGAGGCCTTAGGTTATTTGCTGCCCAGACATGCACTTGAGCAGCCCACTAGCAGTAAAAGCTGCTGCCTTTTTATGAAAATAAACCTTGCATAGGATCATCCCACCTCTGGTGGGAAGAAAAATAAAGTACTATGCTGGGGCAGGACCAAAAGTCCTTCCAGAGTAACTCTGTTCTGCTCTCACACAGAGCCAGTGTGTGATGAAGCAAGACCACTGGAGTGTTAGCCTATAATGAGGAACTGATAATGACCACGACAGCTACCAAGTCCAGACGGCTGGTTACCGTTATTATCTCACTGAATCCTTGCAACCACCCTCAGATGTGGGCGTTATTATAATTAGTATTAATTTAAAATTCAACAAATATTTTTAAAATATTAAATATTGTCTCCATAGATAAATAGGTCCCATGCCTTCCTAAAAGAGACCTTGGGATGAACAGGAATCCACAAGTTAGAATAATGATGATTTTTCAAACACTGACACAGTAGGAATATATCGAGCAAACTCCGCATTGGTCACCATATAAGTTAATTTGTTCCAGTGGGGCCATATTTTGGCTCTGCAACTAATTAGCTGAATAATCCCAAGCAAATTATTTCACCTCCATGAACCTACATTCTCATCTGCAAAACGAAGAGATCAGGTGCTGCTCTTTGAACAACCACAGGTTCAAATGGTAGAATCAGTAAACACACACAAATATTGGCAATCTTAGTGAAATCATTACGATGGCTGAAGGAGCTCTCCCAACACATCAAGCCTTGTCATTGAGAACATGGAGCAATGCAGAGCCCAGAGCATCATCTGAAGCACACACTCTCTCACAATCATGCAAACATGCAGCGCATCTCTCCTGAGCACTGGGCAAGAATGACTTTCAAATGCTAAAGTTTTGTTTCTAAAAAGCAAATTAACCCAATTTCTGTAAGCTCATCCACCATTTAATAGCTGTACTGGCCCAAGCGTGCTTCTTGAGTTCCTGTTTCTCTCCTAAGACGCATGCACCCCATCATCCCCAATAACTGAAAAAGCCTCAGGCCATACCTGAAAATTGGCTACAATGCCCATTCCAATACATCCCACCAATCCAAGAACTAACGACACCAAGTTAAAAACAGGAGTGCTGAAACAGCAGGTTTGATTTTGCTTCTGTACTATTTTATATCTTGTGTACATCGTGGCTGCACCTGAAAAAGAAAGGCACTTTGATGAATTTTCTTTATTTGAATTTTTTAGCATGAAAAGCAAAGGAACAGTTTTGTATCAATTTTTTGCTTGTGTACATCGTGGCTGCACCTGAAAAAGAAAGGCACTTTGATGAATTTTCTTTATTTGATTTTTTTAGCATGAGAAGCAAAGGAACAGATTTGTATCAATTTTTTTTATTGGTTATGAATATTCATGGGGTACAAAGCAAATTGTCACCACTTGTGCCTAAGATGTGATGGCCAGATCCATACTGGCAACATGCCCATTACGACAAACTGTGATTATACCCCATGTCCCCCAACCAATTATCCCCCCAATTATCCTCTACCTCCCTCCCCGTCTCCCTTTCCCTACTCCACTTTGTATGCCTAGGTATGTTCTCTTCCTCTGTATTAATTTTTTTAAATGTCCTGATTGCAAGAGTCTCCCCGTTCACTCACCCCCTCCTTCCCCACCCCATCTCACTCCTTCCCCAGCGTGATGAACACACACACACACACACACACACACACACACACAATCTTGTCTGCTATCCTTTTCACGTAAAAGTTATTACAGTACGTGTACTGTTCTGTCACTTGCTTTTTTCACTTAACAATGTTGCCATGGACATCTTTCCATGTCAGTGCAAATAGATCTACCTCATAGTTTATAAGGGTCTCATCATGGTCTGTCGTATGAGATACTATATCTATTTTATCACTTTCCTAAGGATGGATTTCTATGTTGCTTCCACGTTTTTCCTGTTACAAACAATGCTGAATGAACATCCTTGTATATAAATCTTTGGGCACACCTTCAGGTGCTTCTGAAAGACTAAGTCCTAGAAGTAGTATTACTGGGTCAAAAAACGTGCACTATCAAAATGTTGAGAAACATCTCCAAATTGCTTAAATTCTGTAACAATTTATACTCCTACCAGCAGAGTTTGAGAGCAATTCTGTATGCACTTGCCTTTGTAATTGTCAATCTAATGAATGAAAAATGGCAACCTGTTGGTTTAATATGCATTTCCCTGATCATTAGTGAGGCTCAGCAACTTTTAGTATGTCTGCTAGTCATTTGCATTTCTTCTGAGAACTGCATGTTTATAATCTTTTTCTTATTTTTCTCTTGGGTTTGTCTACTCATTTCTAATTTGTAGTTACATTTTACACATTATGTCCATCAGTCTATTGTCTGCTACAAATATTACAAATTTTCTTCTGGTCTATTGTTTGCCTTTTAACTTTGTTTCTTGTATTTTTCATCATTTAGAAGTTTTAATTTTTTACCTATTCACACCTGTCAATTCTTCCCTACAAGTATTTCATTCTGGGTTTTGTGTAAGCTTAGGTAAGCTCTTCTATTTCAAGGTTTTTATAACATTCTCCTGTAATTTGATTCTCTTATAATTATTTTCACGTTTAGTCCTTTAATGGCAATTGGTTTTCATGTTTGGTATGTTTTTTCCAAATAGCTAGTCAATTAACTAAATACCATTTATTTAGGAGAATAATTTGGCAATAAACTATAATCTCCATGACAGCAGGGCCTTCTCTGTTATGTTTGATCTTGTGACCTCAGCACTAAGCATAAGCACAAAACCTGTCACTTAGTAACTACTTAGTAAATGACTGTTGAACAAATGGATAGCTATCATAATTTTAGATACATACTCCCTTTAACTCAGATAATTTATCTTATAGAAAAAAAATCACATAAATCTGCAAAGACATGTTTAAAAGGATGTTCACTTCAACATTGTAATTTCAAAATATGATTACAGTAACATAGATGAAATTAGAGAAAGTTATGTTAAGTGAAATAAGCCAGGTACAGAAAGAGAAATACTGCATGTCCTCATGCATAAGTAGGAGCTAAAAAAAAAAGGAAGAAACAACCATCACAATAATTCCTTGAACTCTCAAAAGGAGAGAACAGAACTAAGGACATCAGAGGTGGGAAAGGGGGAGCGATGGGGGTGTTAGGGAGAAATTGGTAAAGGGCCACAAAAAATGTTTACATTGTACAATGATTAAAAAAAGTATATATATATACTTTTGATATATATATCAAAAATAGCCAAAATGTTTAAATAGGAGAATGATTAAATAAAATTTAAGATATCCATTGAATGGATATCACACATGTTTTTAAAGGATAAGGGAGATTTGTAGAATTGACATAGTGTAATGGCGATAATAGTTTGCTCAATTTTAAAAAGCAAGCTAAAAACTAACATTTACCATAGACTATTTTAAAAGAACATATTTATGTCAGATTCTGCCTAGAAGCAAAAAGCCATACTTATCGCTTGCTCATGATAAAATAATCTGTCTTCTAAGTCTGGACTCTCAACAAGGATGCATAAGAGGGAACTAAGATTGATTGACCCCATATTTCTACTTCCTCTGCTCACTTCTAAAAATTTAGGAGGAGAGGACCACAAATAGGTGACAAGGTGAAACTTTCTACCAAGTAGATGAGCAAATTCCAAAGATGCCAAGTCACTAAGTAGGGTCTCCAGCACCTCTGTCCCTTCCCACTCTGCACCAGTAGGGAGGGACAGAAAGAGCTGGTTACATGGTAGACCCTTGGCAAACACTTGATTGTTCCATGGGGTGGGGGATTATGGAAAGACTAAGAGAGCACTACATCTTACATCTATATACTCAGCTCACCCCACAGTAGACTGAATTTTACATTAACTGTAAAATAGTTGTAATTAATGTACATTATGTTAATTGGCTCACGACAGGGTTGTGATCCTATCAACTGCATTTCAGGTACATTTGAGAAACTGAAAAGAAAAAGCACACCTGAACTGGAGACAAACTATCCTTGCTTCACCTTTCCCTAGCAGGTAAGATAATGCCTTTTCAGTGGTTCTCAAACTTTAGTGAACATCCAGGTGCCCTGAAGTGCTTGTTTACAAAGCATATTCTTGAGCCCCACTCCCAAAGGTTCTGTAATGTGGCCCAGGAACATGCATTTTAGACTGTACCCCAGATGATTTTCATGTAAGTTGCCTTCAGAATATACTTTGAGAAACATTAGCTTACATGTTGAGTGTCTTTGGCTTACATATTACTGTACATTTAAAGCCCATTTCAGAAATCTGGTATTTAAAACCACCACCTACAGCAATCCTCTGTAGGCCAAGGAAACAAGTAAAAACAGAAAACCACATACATCTTCTCTCAAATCACCAGATAAAGTGAAGAACAGTTCTATAATGAAGCCACAAATAATTTTGAATTTCTGGTCACTTAGGTTTCTCAAAGTAGGACAAAATGCTAGCTGCAAAGTTTGTACTTTCAAAAAATTATACACAACTGTAAATAACACATTTGACTTCACTTGAGATTGTGAATTTTTCATTGATTTGTAGCAAATTTCTGGTCACTTAGGTTTCTCAAAGTAGGACAAAATGCTAGCTGCAAAGTTTGTACTTTTAAAAAATTATACACACACTGTAAATAACACATTTGACTTCACTTGAGATTGTGAATTTTTCATTGATTTGTAGCAATTATTGTACACTTACCAAGAAATGCAGAGAAGTTTATCATAAATCCAAATATACCACTC
>NW_007742233.1:0-799 GCF_000696425.1 Galeopterus variegatus
AAAAGTAATTTCTGGTAATGGGTATGCCCCCAGTATGAATCTGGCCCTCACATCATGGGTAGGAGGGGGGATAATTAGCTTTATATCTCATGAATATTCTTAATAAATAAATAATAAAAAATAAACAACAAAAGGGCCTATATAATACATAACTATATACTAAGTATATGGTTTCTACTGTGATTTTGATCTTAGCATTCAAATACCCTTCCCTTCAGCTAAAATTTTTAAACCATACATATCACTTCACACAATATAAAACAAACTATTTTTATAAATACTTCTTCCATTAAACTTCACAATTTCAAAAAAATAAAAATAAATAAATAAATAGATAAAAGCCATTTATGATGACGTCAGGTAAATATCATTACCAAAATAAACTCATAGGACAAGATCAATATTTAGAAATGGCCTGAGCCTTAGACTAATATATTTCAAAGCTAAGAAGGCAATGAATGATGTAGTTGGAAAAGGGAAGGGTGAATGAAGACACAGGAGGTAGGTCCCAGGGCAAGAAGGGTTGGAGAAGGGGTAGAGAGACATCACGGGGAAGGCCATACGAAACTTGCAGTCCAATCATCCCGGTAGGATATGTCAGGGTCTCAGCCCTTTCTTTGGTGAACCAAGATAGCATGACAGCACACAATGGAGGATGTGCCATCACCTGAAGTTTCCAGACCTGTCAGAGCCTTAAGAGAAAGGTTTTGTTAAAAAAAAAAAAAAAAAATTCTCTAAAATACAAACAAGAAAGTACTAAAAAATAGTATTGATTTTTTTTCTCATTTGAAGAAAAAAA
>NW_007742233.1:1349-15566 GCF_000696425.1 Galeopterus variegatus
TGGTGAATGGTATGACACCTCCTTCCAACAAAGACCTACGTCACATTTTATAAGGCTAGTTCCTTCAGATCTTCATTTTGTTTGTGCTCCAAAGTAGGACATAAACACAGTGCTATAGTGATTATATTATCCCTACACAATGTATTGTTTCTTGCATTTGACTCATTTTTCTAATCGTGAGCTTAGAAATAGAATAGATGGTCCCATAAGATTGCTCTTTAAATAAGTTATTATTATACAAGAAACTAGATATGACAGATGCCCCAAATTGTAAAGAGCTATTGTTCTGATGATTTTTCTTCTGGCTTCCAAACATTTTAGAAAAGAAAGGTTCTGTACTTTGGGCTGAGGACCTGAGATTGTTTTAAAATGATTGCTATATAACATAGGAAGAATTTTTTTTAAAGGGTGAAAAATTGTGGTGAAGGAAATTGTGTTGCTGTTGGAACAATATTTGAATGTGAGATGGAAACTCCCAGTTGTGCAACTCAAATTTTCAACTGCAGGTGCAGGGAATAGGGAGTTGCTCTGCACAAGCAGGATTTTTAAAGCACAGAACTACTAGATAGAAGAATAAAATCATAGTTGGCACTAGCACTGACTGCTGAGAGGGTTTAAATGAGACTCCACAACCATAGGGACTACCTCCACTGAATGACATTCTACTGAAAGAATCACAGCTGGATGGGTCATTAAGGCCAAGCCCTGACCCAGTATGTAAGAATGTCTTGCCCTGTGTCCCTGACAGATGGCCCGCTCAGCTCTAGCCATAGTTCAGCACCTTAGAAAATAGCCCTGTTCACTTTTAGAGATTTCTAGAAGTTACAAGGTTGAACTTAACATCAAAATTTCTGTCCTTGGACCTTTATCTGTTGACCCTGGTTTTGTCATATACCAGAGACCTGAAAAATCTGCTTGCTCCTTCAACAGCATAATTCTTCATATATTTTGTTACATCTGTTATATCAAGCCTCACTTCTTTGGGCTCAATATTCCCAATTTTTTAAACTATTTCATGTTTGGCATATTTTCCAGAATCTTCACAACCTTTGTCTTCCTTTGCTAGACAAGTTTACTTTTCCACACTGTCTTAAATTGTGGCATCCATAGCTAGACAGAGTTTTTTGAAGTACTAATAGTTTGACTAGTAAAAATATGATGCAACTGTTAATTCCTATATTTTAAATTATGTAGCAATATTAATCAACCTAAAAGTGAAATAAGACCTGCTACATTTTTGGTCATTTCTGGTTCATATTAACTTATGAAACAATAAGAAAGAAGAATCTTTTGCACAGAAAATGATTTCAAGTACAATTGATTTTTAAAACATATGTTTACCCTGTAGGTTTAAATCTCATGCATTCCATTCATACTTGCAATAAAAATGATAAAATATTTTGACTTAAATTAAATAGCAAATGTGCATGAGTACATGAAGAAAAGTACAGAATTTTATTGATGTAGATTAACAAAACAATTGTAAAAGTATCCTCTGCTTGGAAATGCTAAATACTGTAAATACATTAATTTTCTAAAAATATGTATTAAATGAATGCATCTCATACAATATTCCCTGTGGAACTTTTTTAAGAAACTTAACAAAGTGTTTCTAGAGTTCATTGAAAGAACATGTGCCTAGAAATAAACAAGGCATTTTACAAAAAGAACTGAGCGAGAGCTCATACTACCAAATTATAAGACATATGATAAAATCTACAATAATTTAGAGTAGGATCTTTGTCTAGGATGCACAGAAATCAGAATTTATAGCCCTACAGCAGACAATTATATTAGAACAAAAAAAATTACAGATTTTTTTATAATGGATCAGTGAAAATAGAGAATATTAGTCTAGAAAATTTTTACCCCTTATTCATTACTCGTGGGATTATAAAATTGGCACAGTCTTTCTTGAGAGAATTTTGGCAATATTTACCGAATATATACATTCTAATAATAGGGAAGGAATAAAAAAGTTATGTACATATATTGATAAATAAGCACTAGTTTCTGTAAGAAGCAACCCATCCAGATACAAAGCTTGAAATGTAAAAGAATTTATTTTGCATATAAAATATCAGACTACTGTTTCTGATTAGCGCTGGCTTTCCACTAATTTGTGATTCAAGCATCCATGCTCCTTCTAGCTTGTGGCTGTGCCATTTCCAATCCATGGCTTCCAACAAAGCCAGTCTCATTCTGGCAAAAGGCAAAAGACCTTGCAGTCAGGAAATTATGCTTGAAGAACTAAGCTGTAGCTGCCACAGCCTCTTCTTGGATCTCCAAATTGTACCTTTCTTTCCATAGAATACACCCACTCCTCCCCAAGAGAAACAATCCAAGTGCCCATTTTAAAGTCCAGGATCTCTAAATGAAGGCAAGTTGTCTCCATCACATCTGGAATGAGGCTCCTGTGGCCCAGGGACCTTTGAACTGAAAGGATCAGTTATTTCTTGCTCTACAAATAAGTCAACTGCACAGAAAAAAAGAAACACCATTTGGAAAAATTTAGAAGAGATACAGAACAGTTGCTAGTCTATAGCAATTATGAAGTACTCCTGAGCAGACATTTGGGGGTAGGGGGCAGGCAAAAGTATTTTAAGTCTTAAGAAGTAAAAGATTATTTTGTTCCGGGTTCATGTTCTTCCATCAAATGTTTGTTAGGCTTTTGTCCTTTTGCTCTCTAGTCAGTTCTGCGTACTAATTATCACCCAAAGTTCTTTTCTAGACGTCAGACTTCTCTCAACTTAATTGTAGCTGCCTTGAGACCACCTGAAAAAAGCAGGTGTGGACCAAAAGATAATATCCTCAGTTTGCTCTTTGTCACAGGACTGATTCATTTTGTTTAAGTGAGAAATCTATTACGCCTGTTGTTTGAAACCTTTTTCAGTCTTTTACTATTTGGGATGCAGAAGCGATACTTTTCTAATCCTGAAAACCTTTCATACCTAGACCCTCTCTGTTACTGAGATCTCTTCTCGCACACTAGCCTAAACACATTTCTATCACATTACCTTTTAGTGCTCCTTATGTTTTGTTTTTCTCTCTCTTTTTAAAAAATTTTCTATGTTCAGTGCTTAATCTAATTCCATTTTTTGTAGTTCAGATATTCTGATTGCTTACTGCTATCAATTTTCTCTCTGTAGAACAGAACCTGTCACATACTTCTGATATGTGGCATATTAATTTTTGTTGTTCTGAAATTTGTTTTGGGTTTTTGTTTCGAGCAAAGAAGAAATCAAAGGTAGAAAACATTTTAAAATGTTCAAGTGGTTAGATATTTTTGTTTGTTTCTAATTTTGCTTTTTGTTTTTTAGTTTTATTATAGTTTAGTCACCTTATTCGATTTTTATTATTTTTATTATTAAATATATTTATGCTGTACTTTTGGGCCTGTTATACATTCATGACTTTTGTAAATCCTAGAAGAGCATTTGCTAAAAAAATGCATTCTCTGTTGGATACAAAGCTTAACACCAATCTATACATATAGATGTTTTGTTCACAAGTTTTTTTCCTTTGGGTTAATAGTTTAGTTGATTAGACTGTCTACAAGTAATTTTTTTCAGAAATATTTATGAATGCTATAATTTTAAAGTTATTGCATAATTATAAGTACATTTCCATTTCTTTTACATGTCTATTGATTTGTGCTTGGTTAAAAATTTTGTGGTTCCATGCTTTCTCCTCAATACTCTGTAGACACTGCCCCGTTTAATTCTGCAGTTATTTTCCACTATTTTCTAATTATTTTAGCTTCTTTTTACCTACTTCTATTGCCTTATCACTTCATCTTTTTCAATTTCTTCTTTAATAATTTCATTTATTTAATTTTTGAATCATATAAAAAAGTATTTTATCCAAATTTTTCTTCTGTTTCCTGGTTTCCGGTGTCACTCTTCTTGTTAGGGACCGTCTCCCTTTTTTTTTTCTTTTCTGATTTCTGCCTTCCTTTCTTTCCTTCTTTTTCTTAATTTTAAGTACTCATGCAAAGATCTCTTATTGGATTCATTATCTCTGTAGCTCATCACTGAATGACCACAGATCAGCTAAAGTTGCTATGTGCTTAAGAATGGTATGAGGAACTCTATTTGTCTCAGCTCTTTATTCTCTAATTTGTAAGCTGTTTAATTATTGTCTTAGAGCCTAATATTGAAGTTGGGCTATTGATGGTTTAAAAATGTCTTTTCAATTCTTTAGCTACCTGGCAGCAAGTGGAGCCAATGGGTTAGGGAAGAACTGAACAGCCTTGATTGAATTATTTTGTGCCAAATCTGATAAATGCATCTTCAGATACCAGCCATTGTCCCCTACCAAGTAGCTTTCTCTGACAGAAATCCATGCCACGGCAGAGTCTCAAGACTCACACAGTGAAGACATGAGACACACTCATTTTTGTTTTTGTTTTATATTTGAATGTTACCTTATCTTTGCTTAGGAACCTCAGAGCTACAAAGCTAATTTCCAGGTTAATGCTTCCCCTAAACCTTTCATTTTTGATCACTTTAGTAATGTCAGGGAGAAACTTATATAAAAGTAACTTCTTTCTCTTCTTCTACCAGAAGTACACAATGTGCTTTCTGAGACATTGCCTATGTAAAAAGATCTTTTTGTTGCTTTTGGCGACATGAATATAGTATTCTTGAATCTTTTGTACTTTGTAATGCTCATTGCCATATGGTGTTTGATTTTGCAGAATCTGAAGTCTGCCTTATTTTCACTTTCTTTATAAGTAACCTGTTATTTTTTTGTGCTTAGGTACTTGAAGTTCGAGACTTGCTCCAGGATGATAGAAGGAAATACATCTGCTCTAGTCACCACATGTCTGCATAATCCATAAAATAGAAGCACCAACCAGCTCTACTGGCATCTCAGTGAAGCACTTGGGAAATAATTTCTGCCATTTTCTCTGCCCCTAACTCCTCTCCACTGAAAAGGAAGCTATAAAGACAGATGAGAGGAACGCCTCGGCGACTGCAGCCCCGGGAGCCTGCGGCCCCGCATTGTGCCCGGCGCGATCGCCGAGATCCAGGACGAACGTGGTGGGTTGATGGCTGTGTTCCAGATGTTTACACTGTCAGAAGTCTGACCTCCCCATGTGGAACCACCAGCCTTTGTAAATCCTGCTTAAAATAAAAAACAAGGGAGAGGAAAATGGCGACGGGTCTGGAGCACCCGTGTCAGGAAACAGCGATTTCCCTGTAACCCCTGTATCCTCTGTTGCAATAGCTCCTGCCCCCTTAACTTTTTTTTTTTTCGTGCTTTCTTCACTATAACTCTTAGACCAGTTGACTGGGCTGCCATTTGTCAACTTGACAAACCATCCCTTCTGACCTATGAACACTGCTACTGAGATGGGTTTGCTTGTTACTGCCACCTGTGATACAATATCGAATTAGTATGATGACCTCAAGTGGGTTTTCTTACCTTTGTCTTATATACACTGTGTCTGTCTAAAATTCATCAAACTTAAAGCAATTTGGTTACTTCCATGGTTTCAGTAATAAATGCAAGTTCTCTTTTATTCTATACTTCAGAGGAGAGAAAGAGGTCATAAACTATGCATGTGTCCCCATGGTTATAATTTATTTTATAAAGAGAAAGAAGGTAAGATCACTTAGGCCTGGATGATACCCTGACTTTCAGAAAGATATAGTAAACATCTATGAGTTTCACTGTTTTATGTTTTTTTTTGTCAAGTTAAATGTGAGCTAATATTTATTTTATTAATTTTACCAACAGTTCTCTGCACTTGAACAGAAAACATATTGCCGGTTATTAATTCTGATTATACAGTTTCATCCCAAGAGAGCTCATTGGTTCTCAAGACCAGAGACACAACGAGTCATTTAATTCAAAGATATTGAATACTATATAAGTGGGATAGGTAATGCCAAGACACTGACAGTATCTGAAATAGGCTTTTGAGGAATGATTTGTGCTCATCATACCTAGGTACTCATACAGGGAAAGCAAAAGCAGCAAAATAGGAAGAAAGGCCAAATAAATGTCATTATTTTCAGCAACCCACTAATACAAGGCTTATGACATATTTTCCATATTTTCGGTTGAAACGAAATTAGGTATAATAAGCTGCTAACTCTGCCTTTTCGAAGAAAGGCCAAATAAATGTCATTATTTTCAGCAACCCACTAATACAAGGCTTATGACGTATTTTCCATATTTTCGGTTGAAACGAAATTAGGTATAATAAGCTGCTAACTCTGCCTTTTCTGAGGGTTGGACGTGGTTCTACCACTTGGAAATGCAACGGTATTTAAATGAACACTACTAAATCTACTACAGCAACTCTCAGCACAAAAACTATTTGTATTTTGTTGTTGTACATGCTGTTATAAAAGAAAAGAACAGAATGAACTGAAGATTTTCCCCCAAATGAACTTGACCTCCTTAATGGGAAAAAATAAATTAAAATTAAATTAAAAAACAGCTGTTTGGCCTAAAGGAAGAAAAGTATTCCCCAATGACAAATTTACAATCAAGAGAAAATCAGGTCCAAAAGAATGAAATGAAGCCAATGTGATTGTCTCTGAACTTACAAAAAACAGTTTGACAGGAAAGTGCAATGTTTCTAAAGAACCAAACTTCACAGTAACCCTTCAAAAAGAATAAGAAGAAACAAAACAGAGCACTTGAATATATGATGCACTTTTGAATTTTCTTTAAGTTTCAACACTTAACATAGCTACATCAGAGATTACAGATGCTGAGTCCTGACTCTGACCATACCACAACCTGCATTTTGGATGCAGACGTATTAGGTATGTTCTATAACTGGAAGTAAACAGTTTTTCTGGAACAATAGGCAAATGGCATAAATAACATGGATTTAAAATATAGATTCTATGTATTTCTTTAGCAATTAATCTGAAATCAAAGCATGCAGAGGAATTAGTTAGAAGTAATAGTAAAATCTGGATCTGCCCCGATCAAGTCAGTCCATCTAGAACCTACAAACTGACTTTCTTTCTTCATATGAAAAGAATTCACTATCATATACGAGCGATGCAGATAATTTCAATTTGCAGCTTTTTGCTCTCACAGGACTCAGCCTAAAATCCTTAACAAGTGGCAGGTGCCTGTACTATGCTTGCAAGCTACATCATTACATAGATAGGAATAAACACCAAATGCTTCACAAACTTGTAAAAATTTGAAATAGAATTTAAGATTTGAAGCTGACTTAAAATATAAAAAACAAAAGCCTTAAAATATAATCCCAAGATCTTTGTTTAGTAAATGTATTTTATTTTAGTCTGCTTTAGGGTAAAATCTCGGAAGACAAGATTCATTTTTAAATCAATTGTTTCAATTCCGTTCTTTACGTTTGGAAGGAAGGGAAAAATTAAATCTTGGTAGTATCGATTAAGATCTTGCAGTATGCTAAAGACCCCATCTGTAGTTATCACCTTGAGTCCCCAGCCTCAATTCCTATCGTTAACTTTTCTCTTTACCTGCTACAACTTGAAATGGTTATGAACATTGTGCTTTCCTTTCACCAAAAGGAAATTTTGCCAAACTGCACTGTCAGAGTAGTTTGAAGACATATGTAATTTATATGATGAAAACTCTTGAGATTATTTTCTCTAACAAAACACATTCTTTTTTCTTTAGTTAGAAAAAAACTTCAACTTGTTAAGATCTTCTTTAGTTACTTCTTGACACTTTTAATAATATACCCATTGCCTCATGCTCCATAAAGATACTCACAAATATATATGAAGCCCATATATAAGACGTTTTGTATTATAATAACATTAAAAATAGGGATACAGGTAATTAATGATAAAATTACAGAAAAAAAATTTCAAAATATCTATGCTATTCCCAACGACAATAAATGATTTCAGTATAAATAATGACATGTACACAAAATGAATAATAACTTGGCTATTTTTTCAGCATGTTGTACTTCCACCAAAAGGCAAAAGAATAATGGTAACTGCTTCCCAGTACGATGAAAAAACAAAGCCACAGATGTTTTGGCTCCGAACCAGAGGAGGCTGGGCCCCTGAGCAAGGAAACTCTCTAGTGGCCAGAATTGCTGAACACACATCCTGAAACCAAGAGCCACTAAAGCTGGATGAGAACACTGGAGTGACAGGAGAGGCAAAACAAGCTTCCAGATCGAAAACTCAGTTTTCTCCATTTGCTTTACCTGAAATTGAAATTATGCATCACACATTTCTTTAATCTTTCTGACTAAACTGGGGGATACTAATAGCAAATAATTTTTGAGACAACTGAAAGAAAATTGTTTTTCTTTAACAATATTGACTATAATATTTGTTCATAAATGTGTAAAAAAAAAAAACCTGAAAAGAGGACTTCCTAAGGGACTGTGACGGGTAGTTCGTGCAGAAGAGATTTTATCTGTATGAGGATATCAAAGACAAACTTGACCACACTCATAAGGAAATAACCACAAAAGCAATAAATTGTACAGATGGTTCTTCCAGCTTATATCCTGTCAGCCACAGTGGATGAGAAATACTTCTTGAAATTTTAACAGAGTTGTCATTTACAACCAGGACTTTACTAAATCTTCTTAAAACATACTTATATTTTTAAATTTTCTGCCTTCTGAAGATACCAATCTCAAAATGATTTTGCTGAAATTGCAGCAGGTTTGTTGCATTTATTTACAAATATTTTATTTATCTTCCTGTGTTTATTAAGCAAATAAATATTGCATATATGTATGTATACACATATGACCTCAGAACAGTACAAAATGAACAGCATTATAACATTGGGTTGATATGTATAAACAGTTGGCAACATTTTGGTTTTTTCCACCCTTATTATCAACAAACAACTAATGTTTCTTATATGTTTTTTAATACTGAAAATGGCTTGTGAGCCTATCCTCTCCACTGATTGCTACTTTGCACATCAGCTCAAATTCTGAGAGTGCATGTTTAGATATAACTATAATAAATATTTATAACAGATTTGAAAAGATTTAATTACATTTTGAACTGAACTGATTTTAAGAGAAATCCAATTTGTTTCCCATTCCTCAGGTAATGTAAGTAGATTTATAAATGACTTGGAAATTTGTTTTAACCAAATCCGATAGTTGTTTCTTACCAAGCTAAAGTAATCTTGAGCTTTATCAAATCAAATGTGGCATCTGAAACAAGCGAGCTATGGATCTCTCTCTTCTCTCCCCAGATCATGGCTGAGATCTGTATCATTCTGAGCATTGTTTTTTCAAGAGAGTCACTGACAAATTAGAGTTTTTCCAGGAAAGAGAAATATAGCAAAGAGAACTCAAAATTATGTCCAAGGAGAATTATCGGATGAGTTACAACAAAGAACTTGGTAAGCCCAACTATTCTATATTTCTTTGAATAAATTTGAGTTGGATTATGAAAAGTATTCTCATATAAGGTATATAAAATACATTGAAGTGAGAGGTTCCATGACTTCTCATTCAAATTTATAATTCAAAATACCATGACTTAATAAATGAGGTTAGAATTCCAGATATAGTTATATCGCACATAAAGTGAACGCACATTATGGTGTAGGGGCCAAGGGAAAACTTCCTTTTACCCCTGCAGGTTCATTAAAAAAAAAAATCACTGACAAATTTAGATCAATATGAAGAAAAGGCTTCACAAATTTTATCATTTAATGTGCTGGGAGAAGGCAAAGTATGGGAGAATCGCAAGAAAGAAATGTCCCAAATGTCCACAAATTCCAGTGGGCTAAAAAGCTTGTTTACCAATGTCCATGAGAGAAAAGGTGAGGGGAAGTATAAGCTCCAGAACAATGGTCTGAGGCCAGGTTTCTCAGAAGTTCTGGGGAAAATGTCACAGGTGAAAGAAGGAAGTCGGAAGCTAAAGTTAGAGACATCTTGTATGTAAATCAAACTACTGCAGGTAATCTCAGGGCTGCCCTATGGAAGACTAGATAGTGGTCAAAGGAAGAGTGCCTCAGAGAAAACCTGGCTGTTTGCATTTACAGATGTAAATTTATTTCCACAAAGAAACAGCCTTCAAGCCAATCTTATTTTTCCATTCTCTCTGAATTAGCCATCTTGAAATATGTCAGTGAAATATATTTTGGAGCCAAAAGATTTTACTTTCTCATAGTGGCTTCCCTTACTTTTCATAGGAACTATCACTCTTCTCTTCTATCTATATGAAACAGAATTTCAACACTCATAGAAAATTGAACATTTTACAGCTGCTCAGATTTTCTATAATCTATGGATTCCTAGATTTTACAAAAGAAAATCCATTATTCTTTAAAATCAATAGAATATAAGGATAAGAAAGAATGTGATAACATTGACATGTCTTATTGTATCGTGGGAGGCCCAAATCTGAGAGGGCATTCACATAGTGTTTTCCTATTCCAAAGAACTCATCAAGTATTTCAATAGGTAGAGACATCATTCTATTAGACCTACGGGAGTCACTGATGGCGGCTGGCCAGCTAGAAATCTGCACCACCACAGGGTACATACAACAGTGAACAGATCAAAGTAGGGGGGTAAATCATTTGCATGCTTATGCACAGACCCTCACCCAGCTCACGTAACTCAGAGCACACTGGAGATCTGGCTGAGTAGATAAGTTAACCTATTCTTTACTCTCCTGGCACCAGAGTGCTTCAGCACCAGCATGCTAATTCATTTACTTAGGGTCCCTGCTTCCTCCAGTCTTCCATTTGTCTTAATGGGGATATGCCTTACCTTGGGTAACAACTAAGGAAATGATGTGCCTTTCCTTGGGTAATTCATTTACTTAGAGTCCCTGCATCCTCCAGTCTTCCTTTTGTCTTAAAAGGGATGTACCTTTCCTTGGCCAGAGGTAGTTTCCCAAGGGGGAGGAGGAACTCTAGCATGCACAGGGCAGGGGAATAGGGCTCTGTCCTGCATTTACCATACACTTATATAATCATGTTTTTTCTATAAATCAATGTTTTTCAAACTATACTACTCAGCATTAAAATTTCAAAGGAAAGGTTTAAGGAAATCTTTAGATGGATAAGGGAAAATCAACCCCACATAGGATTTGATTCAGAAAAATGCATTCCATAGCATTATATGTCTGTGTTTGCATACACACATACACACAGCAAATATACAGCTAAATTTTTTGATAATCACTGCTATAAACCATGCCCTTTAAATCAATACACATTTTTAGTACTGTTTTTATCAAAATTTTCTTGTGTCTTTCAGGATACCAACAAGAGGCTGTACAGTATGTAGGAAATGGTTGTATTTTCATATCCATATTTTGTGCAGAACTTATCACCCAGTGGAGGAAAATAGACATTAACTTCTAGTATTCTAGCTCTGGGGCAAGAGCTGTAATCTAGCCTTTTTCATTAAATTTTCAGTGTTCGAGTATCCTCTTAATTGCAAAAACATAGAAAATGTGCTACAACACCATAACCTTTGATAATCAAGATGTAAAAGCATCTTACAGTAGGGCTGTTAAAACTTCTATTTTTTTAAATATTAATTTTTCACATAAGTGTTGTTGCTTCATTTCATACGCAAATTTGTTCATTCATTTCATACAAGAATTATTGACAGTCTACCTTATATGATAGTTGTAAGAATTTCATAGATGAAGGGCATCCCTATTATCAACATTTTCAAAATATAATAGGAGAGGTAAAAATCTACCAGGAAATTGTATTACACTGTAATAAGTCCTATAAAGGAAGTATTTAAAGAGACATCTAATTCAGATTAAAGGGTCATAAAATGCTTCACAGAAAGGGGAACACAATTGAATAATTAGTAAAATACACTGTAGGAAGTACAGGGAGAATGCTGTTTGAAGAAACATGTAGATTTATATGGTTGTAAGGAAAAAAAGTACAAGTTAGGAGGATATGAGAAATAAGACCAAGAGACAAAAGATCATGAACTTTGTACCAAGCAAAAAGTTTGAATTTTATCATGAAGAATGAAATATGTAATTATTTCAAGGAGTATTACAGTGGGAGTTAGAATGATCAAAAATTTGAGGGATCTTATCCAGGAAAAAACAAAAAAATGAACAGGACGTGGATAGGTAGGTATGCTGGAGATGAAGAAGTCAATGCACACACATCTTCCCCATTTCTTTAAACTAAGGTGAATGAATAGATGTTATCAGAATGACAACATTCCATTTGAACCACTTACTATGTGTAATTTAAGATATCCTCTCAAATTTTTCAGAGAATACTTGCCATTCCAGTAAAACAATTTTTTTCCTCGATGTCATTTAAATAAAACATTACCATGCTTTTTCCCAACTAGAACATCTAGACTTTTTCCTCAAAAATTCATCCTGTCTTCCCAGATGGAGCTCCGTCTTCTCCCTGAAGACACATCTGACCATCTAAACAAGCACGTCTTGTCATGAGCCTGACCCGCACACAAATTCTAATACAGACCCACTGCTTTCTCTCATTTCTGTTATGGTTGCTTTGACTTCGAAGGTCGTCACTAACCTGCCCTTTTCTTTACCCCGTAGTTCTATCATAATACTAGATTATTTCTTCATTCCATTTAGTTATCTGAACTTTTTTTCACATCTGTGGGTGAACTAAGTGTAAAACTACTTCTGGCACTACCGTTTGACTAGACATTTTTCATTTTCACTTTATTTTTCTAATTTTCTTCAAAAGCTTTGATCACTACAACTAAGTAAAACAGTGAGGAATTGAATGAATATTGCTTAGGAAAATATTCTAATGCCTGTTGAAAAGATATTTATATTCTATTAAAAAATATATTCTGCTGAGTTTTTACTTAAAACATTCACATCCCTGTGCAAATATGAAATCAGTTGTGGGTAACTTTCTACATTCATTTGATTCTTTACAGGTTATATTTAATATTTTTCTGTAATGCTTAAATTTATTCCATAGTAATTCCTAACAAAAACAAATATTTTTAAGCAATTTAATAGACCATATACCAAA
Source organism: Galeopterus variegatus (assembly GCF_000696425.1). Lineage (NCBI taxonomy): Eukaryota > Metazoa > Chordata > Mammalia > Dermoptera > Cynocephalidae > Galeopterus > Galeopterus variegatus. The sequence continues at coordinate 14,319 of NW_007742233.1, forward strand.
AACAAAACAAAACAAAAAATTTCCTTTAAAATTAAAGAAGACAAAAATGAATAGAGGGATGTTTTTAAGATAGATCGCTGAATGCTCACTTTGATGAATTGGGTATTTCTTATTTTTACTTTCAACTCTGAGATGGGAGTTTGGGAGTTACCAGTTGTCCCACATGACAATCTAAGCGAGGAGCTAACATGAGCAGGCTTTTGGTGAAGGTCCTAGCAAATGCCAAGTGACCTCTGCTGAGTCTTTGGCCAATGAATGGCCTATCAAGTGACTTGTTCACGTGGGTTTTTTGTCTTGAAACCCAGAAGAAAAACACAATATCATTACCCATTATATGCTTTACCATTTTCCTGACAGTTTTTTCTTTTCATGTCCCAGAACTCATGAGAAGTTTATTTTTTCTTCTAAAAAGAAGAGTAGAAAAAGGGGAAGAAACTACCCCATTGAGAGATAAAAAATGTTTCATTACAAAAACAGAAAGATTATAAAAGAGGATAATAATGGAAGCTTCCAAAAGACCTTCACTTCAATATAGGCCAAACCCTGTTCACTGTCTTCCTCTAGCTTGAGTAGAAAAAGGGGAAGAAACTACCCCATTGAGAGATAAAAAATGTTACATTACAAAAACAGAAAGATTATAAAAGAGGATAATAATGGAGGCTTCCAAAAGACCTTCACTTCAATATAGGCCAAACCCTGTTCACTGTCTTCCTCTAGCTTGATTGGCAGGGTAAATCTTCTCTGTTGGTAAAACAAATTCACTCAGAACTGATTGCCTAAGCTCTGCGTGTTGCCGAAATCTTTTCTCTGGTAACATTTGCTAATATCTATGGCAGCTATTTCTATCATAACTTCTTTAGAGTAAAATGTATAAACTACATTCTGACTGAATGCATTCGCTGTGCCAGGCAGGGCTTAGTGATCATTTGTATGACACATGCTCCACTGTCATTGCAAACATTAATTTATTAAGTGTTTATGGATTTATTTCCTAAGAATATAAGTAAGGCCTTTAGGCTTCTCAAAAACCACAGAATACTTGTCTATTTCTATCATAACTTCTTTAGAGTAAAATGTATAAACTACATTCTGACTGAATGCATTTGCTGTGCCAGGCAGGGCTTAGTGATCATTTGTATGACACATGCTCCACTGTCATTGCAAACATTAATTTATTAAGTGTTTACGGATTTATTTCCTAAGAATATAAGTAAGGCCTTTAGGCTTCTCAAAAACCACAGAATACTT
>NW_007742233.1:16256-16651 GCF_000696425.1 Galeopterus variegatus
ATACCACTATTTGACAGGGCAGGACTCTCAGTTTGACCAGAGTCCTCATTAGGAAAATTCTCTCAAACCATTCCCTTGTTATCTATGCAATCCAGGTCTCTGTTATTTAATACCTTTCCTTCTCTATGTTCCCTTAATTTTTCTTCTAAATAATTTAAAGCATTATATGTTTGCCACCCTTGTGAACCTCCCCATCATTCACATGGGAAAATTGCCCTAAACTTTCTCTTCTTCTCATCAGGTATAACTCTGCCCTCCAGATTATCTCAACACTCCCATGGCCTTGATAACCATGTATTTGCTGATAACTCATAAATCTACATTTATAGCCCTAAATTTTCTCCTGAGCTCCAGACCCCTATATTTAACTACTCACAACCCATCTATCCCATAGG
>NW_007742233.1:16898-17577 GCF_000696425.1 Galeopterus variegatus
TGTATTTATGATCAGAAAGAGCACAGTTTGCCTTTGTCACCTGATATCTGTAAATTTTTTACCTCCAAATTTAACCCCAACCACATAGACTTTCCTTCAGCTCCTTAGAATTACCACATGCGCTCTAAATTTGTTCTTCCATATTGTCCCTTGATGAAATATTCATCCCTCATTGTTGATATGACTAATTCCCACTCAACTTTTAGGTCTCAAGTTAGAAGATTTTCCTGCCAGAAGTCCTGTGTGAACCCCTAACCTAAACTTTCATATCATCATACAGACAGCACTAGGATTAGAATTGGTTTTATTTATTCACATTTGGCCTATAAGCTCCAAGAGGACAAGAAATGTGTCCCCTGTGTATCACAGTAGCTCCAGAACCTAGCAGCCAGAGTTTTGGGCACTTGGTAGTTACTCAAACATTCAGGCCAAATAGATGAAATTTTCAGGGTGGGAAAAGGCCAGAATATGAGTTTTAGTTGTTACTATTATACTACTAGGTTAATTAATTAGAACAATGATAAGATAAGGCAGGTGTCAAAATCTGAGGCTATTTTTAAAGATTTAGGGACCAGATTTTTGAAATGGGTTTATATGGTTTTCAGTTGTCCTTCCTTAGCAACTCAAATAGGCCAGATACCAAATGGTTCAAGGCTCTTCCACATCAAAATTTAGAAAA
>NW_007742233.1:19268-20268 GCF_000696425.1 Galeopterus variegatus
CTCTGTTGAGAATTCATATTTTAATTAATGATATTGATAAAAATAAGAAAATAGTTTAGAATATCTCAATGCAAAACCTCATGTGAAATTCTTGCTTTTGAAGTCACAGTTTCCAAAAATAATACTTTTTAAAAAAAAAATAAGGCCTAGGCCTTAAATTTGTAGTACAAAGGTTGTTTGGTTTTTCCTCCAGAGATAGTAAGGGAAACAAGCAGTTCCTCTTTGTAATGTACAGTTACACAGCAAGAGATGCGAATATACATTTTAGTGACATGTATTTTTAGAACAACTCGTTAGTGTCATTTAGCATGTAATAGATATTTAGGCTAAAAAAGTTTATGGGTTTTACAAATAGTTCCTTCCTCCCACAAACCAAATTTAACAGTTTTATAGCCCTTTACAACTTCCACCCCCATTCATTCACCTCATTATTACACCGGGAGCCAAATTTTAATGATTTCTGTTGCCTCTAGCACTGTAGTATGTATATTTGGAAATGATGCACCCCAAACTCTGATTAAATGCCAGACTTTACTGATGGGAAACACGTCCACTGAGTAAGTAATAATGGTGAGTGAGATTTCATGCGATTGTACTGCCGACAGACCATCAGAAATGGAGTGCAGTTCATATAAAAACAGTCCTCCACCAAGCAAGTCGAGATCGCTTGCAACTTTGGTGAACATGTAAATGGACTTGATAAACCTCTCTGTTTGGAGAATTCATAGAAAATATTCTCCTACTTGCTTTATTTGGCTTGGTTTAAAATGTCAAGAGATTTGCAATGGGGCCATTAGCTTCTAAACTTCTAAATTAACTGAATGTGTATTATGATGGCCGACCAGAACCTGAAGTATGACATGCAATGACTCTTTAGAAAACCTGAGAAACACACAAGAGAATCTAGGGTTTTACCAAGAATAATGTGTAAAGTAGCTAAAAGGAAACATGATTAGTTTCTACAACCACTGAACATTGCCATCCTATAAAGAATTGGCCA
>NW_007742233.1:21447-22398 GCF_000696425.1 Galeopterus variegatus
CTAAGTAAAGTCATCACACCAAACACATCGATCTAAGTAAACTCATCATACCAAGCTTATCTATATAAGTAAACTCATCAGACCGATCTCATTGATCTAAGTAAACTGATCAGACTGAGCTCATCGATATAAGTAAACTCATCAGACCGATCTCATTGATCTAAGTAAACTGATCAGACTGAGCTCATCGATATAAGTAAACTCATTAGACCAAGGCCTTCGATCTAAGTAAACTCATCAGACCGAGCTTATCGATATAAGTAAACTCATCAGACCGAGCTCATCGATCAAATTAAACTCGTCTGACGAAGCACATAGATCTAAGAAAACTCATCAGAGAAAGCTATTCGATCTAAATAATCTTATCAGACCAAGCCCTTCGATCTAAGTAAAGTCATCACACCAAGCTCATCGATGTAAGTAAACTCCTCAGACCAAGCACATAGACTAAGAAAACTCATCAGAGAAAGCTATTCGGTCTAAGTAAACTCATCAGACCAAGCCCTTTAATCTAAGTAAACTCATCAGACAAAGCTCATNTGGCTACTCCATTCAGGGACATGGTAGATATGAGGAAAAATTAGGGTTTTGTTAATTTGGTTCTAGATTTTTAATTCCTGAAATTCCTGTTGGCAAAATTTCTCTCCCACTCTGTAGGCTGTTTTTTCACTCTGTTGATTGTTTCTTTTGCTGTGCAGAAACTTTTTAGTTTGATATAGTCCCATTTGTCTATTTTTTCTTTTGCTGCTTGTGCTTTCAAGCTCATGTTCATAAAGCCTGTGCCTTGACCTAACTGCTGAAGTGTTTCACCTCTATTTTCCCTTAGTAATTTTACAGTTTCGGGTCTTATACCTAGGTCTTTAATCGATTTTGAGTTGATTTTAGTGGAAGGTGAGAAATGCATATCTAGTTTCATTCTTCTGCATATGGATATCCAGTTTTCCCAGCACC
>NW_007742234.1:0-211 GCF_000696425.1 Galeopterus variegatus
AGCAGACAACCTGGGACCTAATCCCCAAAACCCAGGCTGGAGGGAGCGGAGGTCCGGATCACGCTACACCCCACATTTGAATATTGTTTTTTGTCTTGTCACGCGAACTTCCTGGGCAGGGACTCCAAGGGCCAAGTGGGTGGGAAGGAGGGTCCTTAAATACATCCCTTGTGGCCCCTGCTCATTCCAGGAGCTCCAGCCACTGGCAGAA
>NW_007742234.1:5920-6129 GCF_000696425.1 Galeopterus variegatus
GGTGTGCCCCGGCATGAGGGGCCCCCAGTGCCCAGGCTCGTGGGTCACCAGAGGAGGCCTGTGTTGCCCCCAGTTTGTTGGGGACAGTGAAGAGTTTCAGTGGATCTTGGCCCCCCCAACGCAGTTTTTTTTTTTTAAAAAGATGACTGGAAAGGGGATCTCAACCCTTGACTTGGTGTTGTCAGCACCACGCTCAGCCAGTGAGCAAA
>NW_007742234.1:8004-9420 GCF_000696425.1 Galeopterus variegatus
ACAATCACTAGGGAAAGGAATATTCTTACTTCCCTCTCTACTCACCGTCAGGTCCTTGCCTCAAGTCTGCTCTGAGGAAGCACCCCACCAAGTTCCTCTGGTCGAAGCTCTTCCTCATAAGTCCTTCCAGATCTTCCTGCCTCACTTCACCCTCCTCAGTGCCAGGCCATCTGTGGGAAGGACACGCGGGCAGTGAGGCCCAGGCCAAGCGCTAGAGAAGAGCATGCCAGGTCTAAGGTCACACGGGGAAGCAAAGGCAAGGCTGAAGCCAGAGCCCAGCTGTCACCAAACTACTGTTCCCGGCTCATGCACGTACACTGAGCACCGCTTCTGGAGCCTGGGCCCCAGCCCCCTGCTCCTCTGCCGGCCCCAACTGGCCCCCGACCCCCAGGTGGACCTCGGGCCTCACCCCTCCGTGTCCCCAAACCTTGCTAGACACACAGAGACCAATAAAGTTCTGCAGCTCAGCGCATGGTGTGTGTGAAGCTCCTTCAGCCCTCACCCCTCCGATCTAGCCTGGCCACTGTCCCTCATCCTTTTAGACTTTGGGGTGTCAGCTCCATTTCTGGTGTGTCCAGCCGAGGAGAGACCAAGGAGGCTGAGCCTTGGTGACAAAGTGGCTCAGACACGGGAGGGCAGGGGTCGCTCCATGAGACGGTGCCGTGGTCAGCACAATCCCCCCGTGATTTCAGAGCCAGGGCGGAGCTGCCACCCGTGGTGCCCTCCACGGCTTCTCGGGTAGCGGCTGGCCCGGGGCTCCCAAATGGGGCTGAGGAGACAGGACAGGCCGGTGAGGGCGTCTAAGGCAGCACGTGGGTCTGTGTGACAGGCGGTCAGAGGGCCGGGGCGTGGGGGACAGGCTGGCCGAGCCGGGCCCGCCNTCCCGCTGGCGAGGGGCACGGTGGGACGGGACAGAGGGCACACTGCTCCTGTCGCTGGCCCATTCCCGTGTGCACCTGGGACTTCTGTTCAAATGGCCACATAGCTGGACAGTAACAAAAACACGATCTCACTGCCCACTCCCCCTCGCTTCTGCCTCATTTCTCTTGTCTCCTTCCCAGCGGGACTCATCTGTCTGTTCTAGAACAGCCTCCCCCCTTCCACCAGCCTCAGCTCCAGCCTTGGGCTGCTCCATCCAGGGCACCATTGGGTTCTGCAGGCAGTTCCCCCAGCCCCGGCCATGCTCTCCTCCCAACGCTCCCATCTCTGGACCCCAGAGCCTCAGTCTCCCTCCTCCCCAGCTCCTGTGCCCAAGTGAGTCTCCAGCCCTGACCCTGAGCCCCTGGCTCATCGACCCAACTGCCTCCTTGACACGTGAGCGGGGATTTTAACAGGAGCTCAACGCGTACGTGCCCAAAGGAGGACCCTCGACTCCGCCAAGCCATTCCTTCCTAGTGGGCATCACCCTGCAGAGGG
>NW_007742234.1:11199-12114 GCF_000696425.1 Galeopterus variegatus
TCCTGGTGGCTGGAAGTCCAAGATCCAGGTGCGGGCAGGGCTGGTTTCTCCTGAGGGCTGCAGCTGTGGCCTGCAGATGGCCGCTTCCCCTACATCCTCATGTCCTCCCTCTAGCGGGCGCATCCTGGCGTCTCTCTGTGGGTCCACGTCTCCTCTTCTTATCAGGACACCAGTCAGATTGGCCCAAGGCCCACTTACATGACCTTACACCTGTTTAAAGAACCTATCTCCAAATCTAGATACGTTCTCAGGGCTGGGGGTTAGGGCTTCAACATATGAATGGGGGAAGAGGGGACACAATTCAGCCCATATCAGTCAGGATGAACTATGTGTGACAAGTCACGCTGTCAAGTCCTCTTACTTGAGGACGAGTTGCTTATGTNTGTAAATCTTTTTATAAGTTAAACAAGTCTCTTGTCTACTTCAAAGCCAGGAATGTCTCTCGAGGGCCTGGGGGTCATCTCTTTGAAGTGCAAACATCTGGGCAGAGGGCACCCCCATCTCCCAGTCTGGGGGAGCCTGGCTTTCAGTGGGCTCCTTCCCTGTTGCGGAGCTGCCTCTTGTCATAAAGAGACGAGAAGTCTGGTTTTCCTCTGGGTAAAGCCGATTAGCTAACACAGATGGTGACCCCAGCTAACAGGTAAAGGGAGTGTGTTGGTCTCCTCAGACTGCCATAGAATTCCCCAGACGGTGGCTTAGACAGCGGGAGTCTGTTTTCTCACAGTCCTGGAGGCTGGAAGTCCAAGATCCAGGTGCGGGCAGGGCTGGTTTCTCCTGAGGGCTGCGGCTGTGACCTGCAGATGGCCGCTTCCCCTACATCCTCATGTCCTCCCTCTAGCGGGCGCATCCTGGCATCTCTCTGTGGGTCCACGTCTCCTCTTCTTATCAGGACACCAGTCAGATTGGCCCAAGGCC
>NW_007742234.1:13273-17855 GCF_000696425.1 Galeopterus variegatus
TGGTCGTGGCTGCTTCTCACCGTAGCTCAAGCCTCATCGCCTTTCCCCTTACACCCCCTCACTTACCTGCCTTGTTTTCTTCCCCTTGTTTATCTGTTCACTGCCCGCCGCTGCCCATTCGTGCGTTTCCGTCACATCCCCAGAGCCGAGATCAGCAAGTGCTCCACGACCAGTGCTCCAGCAGACGAAGCAGTGAGTGAGTTGAAGCGGCGTCTGGTGTTTGTCACTCTGGTTTCCCAGCAGCGCTGTGCCCCTCTCATCTGAAGCGGTGTTGTTTTACTGGACGACAAGCGTCACATGAGCTGATCGTGGGATAAAACAGCCCAGAAGCTTTACACCACATTAACGACAAAGACAGCATCCTGATGATGTGTCCTGATGTCCTCGCCAGAGCCACTCCGGGCCTGTCCCCTGCTGCACAGGCACCACTTTGATAAGTGACAGCTGCTCTCAGGCAGGGGGAGGAAGGAGGGAGCCGTGGCTGGCACCCGCTGCCTTTGCTCCCCACCCCGAGCCCCAGCAGCCCCTGCAGTAGGAGCGTGAACCCGATTACAGATGAGGAAGCCCAGGCTCAGGGAGTAAGGTCACTTGGCCAAGGTCTCACTGTGCTGGTCACAGGCACCAGGGCCCCGAGGCACTGCTCTTTCCTGACATGCTGTGGCTCCTCAAAACCTTTGCATGGGAGCTGTTGAGAGAGCTGGAAACACAGCTCAGAGAAGAGGAGGCTCAGAGCTCCCGACTTTCTCTGCGTGTCCCAGAGGCAAGAATCAGCACGTGTGAGTAAAAATCGTAATCATCTCTCTCTTCCTCTTCCTCCTCCTCCTTTTTCTATTTATTATTATTATAACACAATTTACTATATAATCTATTTTATTCATTATGTCCCAAACCTGATCTGCTCCGGACTAATCCTATTTCTAAATTAGATTTGAACTCAAAAGAAAACAATAAAAAAACCTTGGTCAAGCACCAAGACCGTGATTCAATCTTTTTCTTTCCATTACATGGATTAAGAAATGGGCTAGAAAAAAATATTTGCACAATTATCATTTAAGCTTTCTAAATAATTGCTGTTGTCCAAAACATAAGTGGCCAAGGACTGTCAACACTCATAGTAACCAGGGGGGGCAGGCTGCGTTTCTGGGTTGCTCATCACAATCCAGGGCACACCGTGCACAGGGCAGAGGGATGCCTGTGACATCCCCGTCCACAGCTCTGCAGCCACAGACTCAGCAAATCATCCTTCAGTCCCATTGTTTGGTGGCTTCTAGTGTTAGATTCTCAGAGTTTAAAAAAATGGTGTAGTCACAGTCTCTTCCAGATCATAAACTAAAAAGGCAAAGCTTTAATCCATAGAAGGCTCTTATCTTTGTTATGTTTGTGGATACTCTTTATCTTTTGTTGTTATGTGACAGAAGGGAAGATTTCATCCACTTATCTGTTTATTCAACAAACATTTATTAAGTGGCGCTGGGGATGCTGGTGAAAGAAATGGACAAGGGCTGTACTTTTGAGGAGCTTGGATTGGAGTGTTTTAGTTAGTATAGGCTGGGTTATGCTGCAGTAACAAGTTAACCTCAAAATGTTGCTGTTTAACACAGCAAGAGATTGATAGGCGTCTGTTTCACAAAGTCAATCAGAGACTGCCATCTTAATGCAGGGCTGGGGTTTCACCCAAGCAGGGGAAGGGAGAACTGGGGGGGTCCACCCCAGATCACCTCTGCACACACCCCAGTGGCCAGAACCCACAGAGCTGGGAGCCAGGAAGTATGGAGGGGCAATCATCACTCATTGAGCAGCAAATTTCTCTGCCACCTGCCCTGGATGTGGACCTTCCCCAGGCCCCCCACACCACCACTGGGACTCCACTCCAGTCCCTGCCATCTCTGCTCTCCCCACCGTGGAGTCCTCAGGGCTCCCCATTATGACTGGGTCCCCTATCTGCCATGAAGATGTTGAAATAACAGCAAACCTAGAATCAGAAAGGTTACATGACCAGGAAACCCCTCATCTGACTCCAGAGTCTGGAGGGAGGGCGGGTGCCGGTCCTCAACTCCAGGCTCCAGCTCTGCCTCTGAGGTTCTCCGCCGCTCCCTCTCTGTGGGCAGCACCACACACCTGCTGTCTGGGGTGACAGCAGGATGGCTTCTTCTCTGAGGCCCATCCTTTCCCAGAGTTTCTCTGGAGTCGCCTTGACTGGCTTGGACTGACCGTCTGCACCGTGGGCGGTGTGGCCCACTTGTCCACCGAAGCCACCGAGTCTCACACACGTGCATCTAAAGGACGGATTTGATTCTCACCTGGAACCCTGGCTCTAAGAGCGCCTGGGGAAGTGGTTCTCAGCTCTCCGGCCTCTGCCGCACAGAAAGCTGCCAGTGGGACGTGGGAACGGCTGCCAAGAGCCGACTGACCACAGCCAGCACTGTGACCATGGGCGGACAGCTCAGAGCCTGGAACCTGTTTCTTGATGTGCAGATTGGTTATAATATCAGTGCTGACCATGTAGGGCTGGTGTGAGGGTTAAAGTAAATCACACAGGCAAAGCACTCGACACTGTGCTTATCACGGGCTAATTAATGTCACCTATTATTTGCACACTTCCTCCTTCTAGCTCTGTGGATCTCTGAGCCTAAACTCAGTCCTTATTAAGAAATAGACTCTGGAGGTCCCTCAGTTGGTGGAGAGTTTGGAGAAGGTTTAGGAAGAATGGCCCTGAGATGGTGACCAAGACCCTCTGTCAGCCCCAGCCTCCCTGGACATGCCACTCTCTGGGCTTCTGCTGGCTGCTCAGTGGTGCCAGGCGACTGCTGACTCTCCAGCCAAGTGGGTTATGGAAGCTGCATCTTGTCCTTTGTTTGTAAGAAATTTTGAAAACACCAACTGGGCTTGGCCTAAGCTGCTTAATTCCTAAAGGCAACAGGAATTGTCTGGGCAGATAAGGCTGCCGCACAGGACGCAGCTGCCCAGGCCCTGAGCCAGGTCTGGTGGGGCAGGCAGCCCACTCCAGTCACTAAGATCTGGGACCGAAATGCTGGGGGAAGCCACGTACTCTTGGAGGCACAGCTTCCATCCATACTCACTAGGGGACTGGGCCCTCTGCCTCAGTTTCCCTGCTTGGCACTGAAGTTCTCTGCCACGATGGCCGCCCTCCACTCCACTAGAACTTGCCTCTGGGAGGCTCGGAATGATCTGGAGCTCATTGTGGGCTTCTGCCAACACTTTGGACAGGCCTCAGCCTCTCACACCCAGGAGGGTGGGAGGCTCCTCGGCCTGGGCAGCAAGGAGAGGTCGCCTCCTCTCTGCTTTGACCCAAGCTTCTGAGCGGATGGACGAGGAGAAAGCGCCTTTTGTTTCCTCACATGACACTGGGGTCGAGCAGGTGCTGAGGTGCTGAGCTCCTGAGNTGCCATCTTAATGCAGGGCTGGGGTTTCACCCAAGCAGGGGAAGGGAGAACTGGGGGGGCCAGTGGCCAGAACACACAGAGCTGGGAGCCAGGAAGTGTGCAGGGGCAATCGTCACTCATTGAGCAGCAAATTTCTCTGCCACCTGCCCTGGATGTGGACCTTCCCCAGGTCCCCCATGCCACCACTGGGACTCCACTCCAGTCCTTGCCATCTCTGCTCTCCCCACCCTGGAGTCTTCAGGGCTCCCCATTATGACTGGGTCCCCTATCTGCCACGAAGATGTTGAAATAACAGCAAACCCAGAATCAGAAAGGCTACACGACCAGGAAACCCATCATCTCACTCCAGAGTCTGGAGGGAGGGCGGATGCCGGTCCTAGACTCCAGGCTCCAGCTCTGCCTCTGAGGTTCTCCGCTGCTCCCTCTCTGTGGGCAGCACCACACACCTGCTGTCTGGGTTGACAGCAGGATGGCTTCTTCTCTGAGGCCCCTTCTCTCCCAGAGTTTCTCTGGAGTCGCCTTGACTGGCTTGGACTGACCATCTGCACCGTGGGCAGTGTGGCCCACTTGTCCACCGAAGCCACCGAGTCTCACACATGTGCATCTAAAGGACAGATTTGATTCTCACCTGGAACCCTGGCTCCAAGAGTGCCTGGGGAAGTGGTTCTCAGCTCTCCGGCCTCTGCCGCACAGAAAGCTGCCAGCAGGACGTGGGAACGGCTGCCAAGAGCCGACTGACCACAGCCAGCACTGTGACCATGGGTGGACAGCTCAGACCTTGGAACCTGTTTCTTGATGTGCAGATTGGTTATAATATCAGTGCTGACCATGTAGGGCTGGNTGGTGACAGCAGGATGGCTTCTTCTCTGAGGCCCCTCCTTTCCCAGAGTTTCTCTGGAGTCACCTTGACTGGCTTGGACTGACCGTCTGCACCGTGGACGGTGTGGCCCACTTGTCCACTGAAGCCGCCGAGTCTCACACACGTGCATCTAAAGGACAGATTTGATTCTCACCTGGAACCCTGGCTCCAAGAGCGCCTGGGGAAGTGGTTCTCAGCTCTCCGGCCTCTGCCGCACAGAAAGCTGCCAGCGGGACGTGGGAACAGCTGCCAAGAGCTGACTGACCACAGCCAGCACTGTGACCATGGGCGGACAGCTCAGAGCCTGGAACCCGTTTCT
>NW_007742234.1:18824-19285 GCF_000696425.1 Galeopterus variegatus
GGCCTCCTGCTAGGTGGTCTGAGAGCTGCCCTGGAGTTTCCTGCTAGGTGGTCTGAGAGCTGCCCTGGCCTCCTGCTAGGTGGTCTCAGAGCTCCCCTGGCCTCCTGCTAGGTGGCCTGCCTCCCACACAAGGCCCACATGGAAGGACAGTAAGGCCAGGGTTTGTTTAGTGGGTCCATATGAAGACAGTGAGATTGTGGGTGGGGAGAGAGCTGGAAGTGCAGACCTCCCCACAGGCCCCACGTAGTCAGGGGTCGGGGGCTGCAAGGAAAAGACACCCACTCTAACCACCTCAAGTCTAGAAAATGAGGACGGAAGGACGGGGTAGCCGTATCATAGGGAAGAGGATGAGCCAGACCACGCAGTGACCAGAAATGAAAAGACAAAAAGACAGAAACACTGAACGAGAGAGAGAGAGAGGAGTTGGAAATCTGGGAGAGAATCAAGATGGTGGAATAGAC
>NW_007742234.1:19773-22398 GCF_000696425.1 Galeopterus variegatus
CACCACCCTCCATCTCCGGAGCTTTTTTCAACTTGCAAAACTGAAGCTCTCTCCCCATTAAACAACTCCCCACCTCTCAGCCTCCCCCCAGCCCCTGGCAACCACCCTGCTACTTTAGGGACCTCATATAAGTGGAATCACATAGTACTTGTCCTTCTGTGACTGGCTTATTTCACTTAGCATTCTGTCCTCAGGATTCATCCATGTTGTGGTGTGTGTCAGAATTTCCTTCCTTTACTGGCTAAATAATATTTTATTGCATGTATATACCATGTTTTGTTTATGCACTTATATGTTGACACTGGGGCTGTTTCCATATTTTGGCTACTGTGAATGCTGCTGCTATGAATGTGGGTGTACAAATACCTGTCTGAGACCCTGCTTTCCACTCTTTGGGGCACACACCTAGAGGGAGAATTGCAAGATCACGTGGCAGTTCTATCTATGTCAGGTTTTATTAACATGGAGGAACAAACTAAAGGAAATAAGTGACTTGCCCAAGGTCAACACAAGAATGTGGCAGAATCAGAATTTAATCCAAGTCTATCTGAGGTGAGCTGAAATGATGTATTTCCTTTCTCCTCTGAGCAGCCAGTTGTGTTAAACAGACAAATTACTTCATCAGAAGGTGTGCAGGTATGAGTGATAAGTGCAGGTGTCCTCTTCCCCCAGGCTGACATGCGATCTGATGGGTCAAGGAGTTTCCTGCTAGGTGGTCTGAGAGCTGCCCTGGCCTCCTGCTAGGTGGTCTCAGAGCTCCCCTGGCCTCCTGCTAGGTGGCCTGCCTCCCACACAAGGCCCACATGGAAGGACAGTAAGGCCAGGGTTTGTTTAGTGGGTCCATATGAAGACAGTGAGATTGTGGGTGGGGAGAGAGCTGGAAGTGCAGACCTCCCCACAGGCCCCACGTAGTCAGGGGTCGGGGGCTGCAAGGAAAAGACACCCACTCTAACCACCTCAAGTCTAGAAAATGAGGACGGAAGGACGGGGTAGCCGTATCATAGGGAAGAGGATGAGCCAGACCACGCAGTGACCAGAAATGAAAAGACAAAAAGACAGAAACACTGAACGAGAGAGAGAGAGAGGAGTTGGAAATCTGGGAGAGAATCAAGATGGTGGAATAGACGGTCCCCAGCGTCACTCTCTCCCACATATCAACTAATTTACAACTATTAAAAAGCAACGACAGCCATGATGGGGCCGCTAGAGCTCAGGGGAAGAGGAGGAGAGGCCTACGGAGTTCGTGAAGGTGGGAGAAGCCACAATGAGAGAAAGGGACCACTCCAACCATTTCAGGCTGCGGCCACTTCCAGGCTGGAGCTGCTGAGCACATGGAACAGGAGCTGGTAAAAGCCACAGCTGTGTCCTTCGGATGAAGTTGCTTGGAGGTGGCAGGGGAGAAGAGGACCTTGGTGGCCCTCAGGACAGCAATACCACGATTAGGGTTCCTGTGGACCCATGCAGGAGCAAGGAGCCAGAACAGCTGAAAAAAGAGCCACTCGGGGGCTGGACAGTGATGACCAAGCCACCGTGGAAGTCCCCAGGCTCCTGGGGGGGCTCTCCAAGGAACTCAGCCACGACCTCCCCAACCAGGCCAGCACCACCTGCCTCCCTCCGCCTCTGTTTCCCTAACCCCTCCCATCTCCCCCCCATTGCTCTCCAACATCTTTTAATGTAAAAAATATTAATAAATTAATTTTTTTTTTCCTTTTTGTCTTTTTTCGTGACCGGCAATGGATCGCAACCCTCAGTGTTGCGCCCGCACCTCGCTCAGCCAGTGAGCGGCCAGCCTGTATGTGGGATCCGAACCCTCGGCGGGAGTGCCGCCATGCTCCCAAGCGGTGCACTGTAGCAGTGCGCCACCGGGCCGGCCATAATAAATTAATTTTAAAAAAAGAAAGAAAGGGAAAGAAAGACTGGATGGATGAATGACATGGTCCTGTTTCCCAGGGGACAGCCATAGGCCTCCCAGCTCTGCCTCTCTCAGGGTCTGCTTTCTCCTTCCAAGCTGGCCTCCCCCAGTCTCACGCCTTGAAGCTCCTCTAGCTTGGGATTCCAGGAGCTTCTCCCGGCCTCCCTGGCTCCCAAGTGCCCGCTGAGCCACGCACTCGGTGCCCGCCCACCCTCTTCTCACCGACCCTCCCGCAAGGCCTGGGAGGGAGCCTCTGATTGGCCCAGCCCTGGCGGGGCAGCTGTGCAGATATGCTGGGGAAGCCCCGGAGTGCAGGTGTCTGGGCAGGTGGTTCTCACCCAGCTGCACATGGCAAGAGCAGGTGCAACGAGGGCCTGGCGAAGCAATGCTTTTGGTGTGGGATAGTCCCTCCTTCCTGCTTCTGGACATGAGGAGGCTATGGGGAGGCTAGTAAACTTCTGTTTCTTGATCCGTGTGCTGGTTCTCATGGTGCATTTAATTCGTGAAAATCCATGGAGCTGTACATTTGGGACATATGTGCTTTTCTGTATGAATGATAGACTTCAGTAATAAATTAAGAAAACAGGCAAAAATAGCTGTCTGGGCCCCTTTCGGATCAATTAAATCAGAATGTCTGGGGTGGGATCTGGATAGTGGTATTTTTTTCAGAAGCTTCCAGGTGACTCTAAAGTGCAGTCAAGGGTGGTGCAGGT
>NW_007742235.1:0-629 GCF_000696425.1 Galeopterus variegatus
ACACACACACACACATATACACACATAGCTATATATGCACACACACATAATTTACTACTTAATGTGTCTTTCTCTTTTTGTTTAGTTACAGTTTTTACTTCGACAGAACATACTGTCGTAGAGCAGATAAAAAAATTAAAGATTTATTATTAGTAAATATGTGTTGAATACCTGTTATGCTCAAGGCACCAACTTGTTTTGGAATTAAAAAGCATCAATTTTTTACAAGAACTGAGCTCAGTGTATCCAAATGAAGCCATGTGTTCATTTAGAAATAAGATTTGGAATGTATTGTATGTTTATATTAAACAGATTATTTTAGAATTAACTGTCAAAGAAAATTAATCTAAATTGTCACTTCTTTTTAGCAGGTAGAAATAAATTCCAATTTCAAAAAGTCAGTGTTACATGCATCAAAAAAAGCCTAATGAGAATAAAATGCATTGTTATTTTTGGATGAGACTGAGGTACACAGTGTCTATTGTAGAAAAGCACTCAGTTGTGAAATGGAATTGTTTGTTATTTCTTATTCTATCATTAAGTAACTTATTTTGATAGATTCCAGAATCAAGTTAAAAGACAATATTAGATTTCTTTTAGAGGATGATATGGAATTAAGCAAAGTTAAT
>NW_007742235.1:5731-6243 GCF_000696425.1 Galeopterus variegatus
ACCCGCGGCAGGAGCGTCGCTGCGCTCCCAGCACCGCACTCTCCCGAGTGCGCCACGGGGCTGCCCTATCCTTTCTTACTTTCTAATTTGTTCATGTGAGGACAGTTTTCCTCCTCTCCGGAGGAGGAAGCAAGGAGAGTAGCCCTCATGGATAACAAACCTGCCGGTGCCTTAATCTTGGATTTCACAGTCTTCAGAACAGTGAAAAATACATTTCTATTATTTATAAACTTCTCAATCCGTTGTATTTTGTTATAGTGACTCAAACAAACCAAGACTATATATATACTGGACTATACAAATGTACACACACACACACACACACACACATATACACACATAGCTATATATGCACACACACATAATTTACTACTTAATGTGTCTTTCTCTTTTTGTTTAGTTACAGTTTTTACTTCGACAGAACATACTGTTGTAAAGCAGATAAAAAAAATAAAGATTTATTATTAGTAAATATGTGTTGAATACCTGTTATGCTCAAGGCACCAACTTGT
>NW_007742235.1:8412-10760 GCF_000696425.1 Galeopterus variegatus
TTATACTGTTAGTATTGGTGTAAGTAAATGGTAATAATAATTTTAGCACAATCTCATAGAATGTTTTATAAAAATATTTCATTTACAATACAGTATGTTATTCTAAAATATATTTACAGCATCCTCAGAAATGTATATAATATGCAATTTGAAGTACATTGTAATGTTAGCAAACTAATGTAGGAAGGCCTTAAGAGTGAGGAAATGATTTTCATCTATGTTTGATGATGAAATCAACCAGGGAATATATTTTTTAAAATAGTACATGACTGTTGGCCGAAGCTATTCAAATTCACATATTAATTTACCTTTTAGTATTAATGATAAGGACTTGGAGAAGAGAACTATAATACACTTTTACCACACTGTATATATTCAGTACCCTGTAACAATTTAAGGAAAAGCAATGCTATACAAGGTCCAAAAAATTAAAAGAAATAAAGAATTTTAAAAAAATGTATATTTACTGTTTGACTTCTGCTTTAATTGGTGTGAATTAATTTCCAANTTGTTGAGTGAAGTCAATATAACCCGTATTAAAATCCTATCAGATTTTTTTTTGTAGAAATTTTTGTGTATATTCACAAGCCAATCCTAAAATATATATATATAATTGCAAAGGACTTAGAATAGTCAAAACTATTTTGAAAATAAATAAATAAGTAAATAAAACAGAATTTATTCTATGTGATTAAAAACTTACAATAAAGCTGCAGTCATTAAGACACTGTGATATGGCTTGTGAATATACACATAGATCAATAGGACAGAGTGAACTCAACATGTACTAATGATATTCACCCAGGTTGTCATACTAATTCAATGGGGAGAAGAGCTAATCTTTTCAATCATGCCGATGGAGAAGCTTGATATCCACATGGGAGGAAAAAAAACCCAAAAAACAAAAAACAGTACAGGAAGAAGTTGAATTGGAATGTTCATAGACCTAAAAAGTAAAAGCTAGATCTATGCAACTTTTATATTAAAGCACAGAAAGTCTCTGTGATCCTGGGATAGGCAAAACCCATAACCAACTAGAAAAAACAATAAAGTGAAAAAATGTTCTGTTTTTCTAAGTGTCATATACTGAGTGAAAATGTTTTCTAATGCCAATATCTGACAAAAACTTGTATTTGGAATATATAAGGAACTCNTGAATATTACAAGAAAGAATAAAGAAAGGAAGAAAGAGACAGAGGGACAAGCAGAAGGGATGGAGGAAGGAAAGGTTAACTGGGGACAAGGCAGGGATGTATTCTCTTACCACTTCTATTCAATAGTGTATTAGAGGTACTTCCTAGAGCAACAAGCTAATCAAATAAGTAAAACACACACAGAACAAAAACAGTTGGAAGTAAACCTCTCTTTATCTGCACATGGCATTTCTGCATATAAAGAAAATCCTGAGTAATCTAAAAAAATAGAATAATTGAGATTAGAAAAGTCATTTAGAAATTGTTTGTGTTTCTCTGTACCAGAAAATGACAATTGTAAACAATTGAGAAGTGAAATCAAATTAAAGAATACCATTCAAAGTAGCGTCTCTAAATATTTCATTTTGGGATGAGTTTTAACAAAATGTGTACAAAATCTCTACACTGATAACTACAACAAATGGCCATAAGGCATTTAAAAAGTCCAAAATCAATAACTGGAAATATATAATTTATCCATGAATTGGCAGACTAAATATTAGTAAGATGTCAATTCTCACCAAGTTGTTGAGTGAAGTCAATATAACCCGTATTAAAATCCTATCAGATTTTTTTTTGTAGAAATATTCAAGCCAATCCTAAAATATATATATATAATTGCAAAGGACTTAGAATAGTCAAAACTATTTTGAAAATAAATAAGTAAATAAAACAGAGAATTTATTTTATGTGATTAAAAACTTACAATAAAGCTGCAGTCATTAAGACACTGTGATATGGCTTGTGAATATACACATAGATCAATAGGACAGTGTGAACTCAACATGTACTAATGATATTCACCCAGGTTGTCATACTAATTCAATGGGGAGAAGAGCTAATCTTTTCAACATGCTGATGGAGAAGCTTGATATCCACATGGGAGGAAAAAAAACCCAAAAAACAAAAAACAGTACAGGAAGAAGTTGAATTGAAATGTTCATAGACCTAAAAAGTAAAAGCTAGATCTATGCAACTTTTATATTAAAGCATAGAAAGTCTTTGTGATCCTGGGATAGGCAAAACCCAATACCAGCTAGGAAAAACAATAAAGTGAAAAAATGTTCTGTTTTTCTAAGTGTCATATATTGAGCGAAAATGTTTTCTAATGCCAATATCTGACAAAAACTTGTATTTGGAATATATAAGGAACTC
>NW_007742235.1:11957-13273 GCF_000696425.1 Galeopterus variegatus
AAAACATAGCTTTACCTAAGTCCAGCAATTCTACTCTTACTTACCTACAAGAAATGAAAATATATATTCTTACAAATATCTGTATAAAAATTGTATCACAGATTTTTTTCACAATAGCCAAAAATTAGAAACAGCAAAAAGTCTATCAACAGGTGAATGGTTAAGCACATTTTGATCTATACATATAATAAAATAATATCAATAAAAATAATGTATATATGTATGCAATAACATGGACAATTAGAAAAATCATTATGTAATTTACAGAAGCCAAATAGAAGAGGGTATATGCAGCATCTTTTCTTTTATATAGAATACTTAAAAAGGCAAATCTCATTTATAGTGACAAAAACTAGTTTTGTCATGGGTGATGTAGGAACGATAATCACCAAGGGTAACAGATAGATGTGTTCTGTATCTTGATTGTGGTGACAGTCACCTTAATGTGTGTGTATGAAAATATACACACATAACATAACACACATATGTATGCATATATACACACACATGTATATGTACATATGACTTAAAACTCAATGATCTGTATTCTTAAACTGGGTGCATTTGTTTGCGTTGACAATAGTAGTAATATTAACTTCAATAAAAAGTGGTGAGACAAATGAAAAAGAAAAGCTTGAGAAGTATTTATACCTACTTTTTTCTAAACTCCACTAGTGGTGGTTTCCCCAAATAATCACTAGGTTCATTTTAGATTATGTAAAGAATGTCCTTTGCCAAATTTCAAAGTTTCCATATTAAAGTTGCAGCCAGAGTAGACAAAATTTTTGCACATTACCTTTGTTTTTTCTATATCTCTATCCTTAGTCTATCTTCCTTATTTTTTTCAGAAGCCTGGAGACAAACTAACAAGCAAACAAACAAACAAACAAACAAAAACCCCAAACAACATTTAAGAAAAAAAGAAAGAATTCAAAAATTCCTGACTAAAATTTGCATAACAAATATGTTAAAGGAAACACTGTGTAAGTCACGAAAAATAAAGCTTTGCTTTAAATCCACTCTTTAAGCCAGTGTTTTGTTTGTTTGTTTGTTTGTTTCTTGATATTAGCTGGAATTGAAATATCTTTTCCACTCTCTCTCTTAAGTAATAGAATCACTTCAAGGCATTTGAGTCCCAATCACATGTTGATTTAAGCAATTACAATGACCACTTCAGTGTCATAATCACATCCAATCAAAAGTTTTTTCCCCTCTCAGCTTAATCTGGAAATCCTGCACAGAAAGGTACAGTGAGAGAAAAGAAATTGGAAAGGATGAAAGATATCACTCCATTTTTCCTCCAACTTTATATACTT
>NW_007742235.1:14678-16020 GCF_000696425.1 Galeopterus variegatus
AACATATTTTTATTGATAAATAATTAACAAATAAAAAGTGTATGAATTTAAGGTCTGCAGCATGGTTATTTGGCATAAGTATACCTTGTGTAATGATTCCCACAATTAAGCTGATTAACACATTAATGACCTGACATAGTTATCGTTTTTCGTATGTGTGTGTTGGGGCTGAGAACACAAGATCTGCTCCCTTAGCAGATTTCAAATGTTCAATGCATTATTATTAACTATGTTTACCATGCTATACTGAATAACTAAATATGTGTAAAATCAAAAGAGGAAAGTGACTTAAGAAGAGACATGGTTCTATGTCCTAGACCGGGCTTGGAGAAATATCCAAGGAACTGTCTAGGTTTTTGTACACAGGTGAAATTTAAAAAAAGTGTTCATCAAAAGATTACAGCTATGATTTAAAGGAAGTGTTTATGCCAATGTTTATTTATAAAATTATAAATAAATAAAATAAATTACCAACATAAAAACTAGAGAGAATAACAGATAAAATAAAATGAAACTTGACTGTAAAATTGGATTGAAAAAAGGACTGAAATTAGCAAGCAAATGTAAATCTATTTAAATTTCTACAAAGCAATATTAATTAGAATAATAATAAATTACTATTTTAGCTAAATAAAGAAGCAATTTTTTGAATTAAATATGTAAATAAATAAAAGTTTAAATCAAATAAATCAAATATTAAAATAACTTATTTTTGAACAGCATTTACCAACCTTTGTCTAGTACATTTAATACAATCAAGTTTCCTTTGGGAACAGTTAGGATAATTTACAGATGAATAAATGATTTTAAGTATGTTAAATGTTCCAAGCTACAAAGCTGATAAATAGAAGAGCTAGGTATAGATATCAAATCTAATGGCTGTTAGTAAAATTTTCTCTTCCCTAAATCACAGACCACAATGTTTTAGTAGCACAATTTCTTAAAACATGAAACTTTGAAATAAAAGGACATAATTTACTAAAAAATACGAAATGCAAATTATAAAAGGGACTCAAAATTTTCAGATACTTAACAGAACTGAAACCTACAATATTAAATTTTAATCAATGTTATCAGGCCTGTAAGAAATTGACAATTTAACTACACACTAAGGAAGAAAAAAGGTATTTGATCTCTTAAAAAAATATACATTTTAGAAATATATGCATAAGTTCGAACTGTGAATGCCCTTGAGTTTTGAGTTTATAAATTGAAGTTACTGTGTCTAATATGTTTTGTTTTGTTTTATGATATATTTTTATTGAATAGGGTTATCATTAACAATAAGTCTGCTCTTTTGGGGGTGCATGTGTTTGTGTAAAGAGCACAATTTACATGTAAC
>NW_007742235.1:16542-17358 GCF_000696425.1 Galeopterus variegatus
ATACAATCAAGTTTCCTTTGGGAACAGTTAGGATAATTTACAGATGAATAAATGATTTTAAGTATGTTAAATGTTCCAAGCTACAAAGCTGATAAATAGAAGAGCTAGGTATAGATATCAAATCTAATGGCTGTTAGTAAAATTTTCTCTTCCCTAAATCACAGACCACAATGTTTTAGTAGCACAATTTCTTAAAACATGAAACTTTGAAATAAAAGGACATAATTTACTAAAAAATACGAAATGCAAATTATAAAAGGGACTCAAAATTTTCAGATACTTAACAGAACTGAAACCTACAATATTAAATTTTAATCAATGTTATCAGGCCTGTAAGAAATTGACAATTTAACTACACACTAAGGAAGAAAAAAGGTATTTGATCTCTTAAAAAAATATACATTTTAGAAATATATGCATAAGTTCGAACTGTGAATGCCCTTGAGTTTTGAGTTTATAAATTGAAGTTACTGTGTCTAATATGTTTTGTTTTGTTTTATGATATATTTTTATTGAATAGGGTTATCATTAACAATAAGTCTGCTCTTTTGGGGGTGCATGTGTTTGTGTAAAGAGCACAATTTACATGTAACATAAAGATAAAACTTTTATTTGTCCTCTCCTTATAGGGAAGTGTTGATGTTAGTGATTTTTATTTTTTTATTTTATTTTATTTTTTTTATTGAATCATAATTGATTATACATATTTTGGGGAATCAGTGTTGACATATGTTGATCAAACCAATATTACGAGATGTATATTGTTACAAATTATACTTATTCTTTATGCCCCTTGTCCAATCTCTCCCCATTCCC
>NW_007742235.1:17892-21742 GCF_000696425.1 Galeopterus variegatus
TTTTTTTTTTTTTTTTACTGTCTTCAGTGTCTTTAGTTTAGATTGTGACATGTTCTGTTAATGGGTGCTTTTATTTTTATTATAATCCCAACATAAATCATTAAAGGTGTTGGTCATTAAATTAATTGATTCAACATTTAAAAAAAATTTTATTCATCAAGCCTTTATTAAGAATGTGTTTTGTGCCTAACTCAGTATTATTAATTATTCTGAAAATATAAATCATAGATCACTCCAGTCAAAGAATTTCTTAAATGAGAAAGAATATACAAATTGCTAAGACTTATTTGAGCCAAGATATGATTAGTAGAATGTTGATGATATTATTTTACCATCTATAAAATTTAGAAAAGATAAAGATGAGTAGAGTTAAGGGACATTCTCAAAATTAAATCATAAGCAGATATGATCATCAAACTATACCTCAAATCATGCCATACTTTTTCAAGAACAGAATCTCATTTTAAAATGAGGTTTTCCACTTTCTGCTGTCTAATGCTACTAAAAAGTTTATGTAAGAGTAAATGGTACTCATCTTACTAAAGAAATACAGAATTAAGTTGTTGTGAAAGGGCTAAAATGCAAAAGACTAGAAAAGGTTGATTTGTACCTATTTAGTCATTTAACAGGCATTGAGGTTCTATTTAGGACCCATCCTACTGGAAAAAATAATCAACATGGAGATTTCTATACTGATCATTGATGATAGCTTTGGATTTGGCTAAAATAAATATTGAAATCAGTAGAAGAGAGGAACAACATAGAATATTAACTTATGTAGACATATGTGGTTATATGTTTTCTTCCAAGTATTTACTATCAATGCAGTATTACTCTAAGAGATTTAAATTCATATATCTATTCCGAAACTTGTAGGAAAATGTATTTTTAAACTTGTACTAGATTACTTTCTTAGGCCAGTGACATCTCCTGTGCTAGAAGGTATATAAATATTTAGCGTGAAATTATTTAAATTTATACTAGTCATTATTTTGTCAGAATATTGAAGAACTAGGTACAACCTTAAAGAATAATCAGGATTTTATTCTCGAAATATTTTCATGTAAACAGATAATTGTATGGTGCCTATGGTATAATTGTGCACTTAAAGGTATGTGATAAATATCTGTTGAATAAGTAAATTAAAGATGAATGAAAAGTGAAATTGAGATTAATACATTGTGATTTTTTTGTTCAGTAATGACAGTGAATTCAATTTTATCAACACAGATTCTTAAAGGCAAATTTTAAACAATTTATCACAATATTAATTAACAGTAATCTTTAAAATGTCATATTCAGCTAATCCATTTTGTCAAGTTTGTTAATTTTGGCACTGTAGCATATGAAAAATAGATGTCATAAATATATAATTTAACATGTAGGTAAGGTGTAATGTAAACTAATGTAAAATCGACTCAGAATTACTTATGAAATGCGTGTACTGATTTAATCAAATGTTAGTATCTGTTTCCTTTGGTTACATAGAACCCCCTTGCCTTTTGCATTTCTGTTGAAAGTTATATTTGGTAGAAGAGCAGTACAAAAGCTGAAAAGACACCTTTTAATCTTTGAAACATTCTATGTGAGCATAGTTTTCATTACATATGCCATGGGCATTCCTAATAACTAAACTTCTTATAATTCTACTGGAACTTTATGGAACTTCCTACTATATTCTAAAAATATCCATGTATGATGGTATAAGGTGCAAAAATAGATAGCAGAAACAGAAGTAGATAACTCTTTTAGCACTTATAGGCATACATTTGTATTACCTTAAATATATTCAGTATTGGTGTGATATAAAAAAGAAGGTATTACACTAAATCTAACAGAGGAAGTTGACAATATTCATAATTCATTCTACAGTATTAAACTAATTTAAAAAACTACATTTTGTGATTTTTATCTTACTATAATTTAATATTATCATTATTGGTACAATTAGATATATATTATGTAAATCTAGTAAAAAAGTAAACTATATAGACAAAATCCAAGATTCTTTGATTTCATGTGTCTTCCAGTAAGTAGATAATAACACAGATGATTTTTTATTAAAAGTAATAAACAGTATCTAAAATCTTTTAAAAGAACAGTATTATATTATTTGCACAATATGAAGTTAAAGTGGTTTAATAAAAACAATATAAATAAATTATAGGCAATTTTGTTATAGAAGTAAGAAAAAGAAAATTACAAATAAGTACTGCAAAACTCAAAGAAAAAGATGCTGATCTTTCATAAACGTTAGCCCTAGCAGACACAGGGCATTATGCCACAGCATAATAAAATCAAAAAAAAATAAAAATAAAAAAAAAAAGAAAGAATTACAGATGAATATAGTAGAAAGTGACTCATTTCAAAAACTTAAAAATTTTAATGTCATAGGTATGTTAAGAGGATTAAGAAAGTGCATTTCAATTCTTTCTATAAAACTTGGAAATTTTTGAAATTTATCCTTTTCAATATACCCTCAAATACTTTTGCTAATAGTATTCCATTTACAAACCAGCTTTATTATCTTTAAAAAAATTATAGTGCTCATTTAAAAAAATCTATTGCTTTAACATATTGTTTTTTTCTGCTTGATTTTAACTAAATTAATTTTCTATAGCAGAATATTTCCCTGGAGTATATTGACCTTAATATTTTAATATTCATGCATATAAAAAGTGTTTTTATTTGGTTCAGTTGTAGGCATTTTTGAGTCAAAATACATGATAAGATAGACTATATTCTATATTAAGTAGAAATGCAGTGCATATTTCCAGTCCATTAAAGTAATACACTCTATAATCAAAGACGTGATGAAGCAGAAAGAACTCTGAAGATGCACAAATAATTGACCCAGTGTTAAACTTTTGTAAATAGACCTACACAAATGCTATTATCAGCGAGTGACCTTATATTTAATAGTTACCATGTCAAATATACTTAGTTATTGCCTAGTGCTCAAAACAACCTCTAATAGAATTTGGTTATTACTTTTTAACAATTGGCAAAAATGAGACATACAGAATTCATATACAACCTGTGATGTAGCCAAGTTTAAACTACAGGTTTTTATTTTCCAAAGTCTATACTGATAACCAAATTTCAATGAGTCAGAGCAGCAGGTAGTAACTGATGACAGATAACTATCTGATTTGCCATTTAATACAATTTTAGACGGGAAGAATACATATGACATTCTAAAGCTTTCCTGCTTTTAAGTGTACATCATTTCCTGAAGGAAGAAAATAGAATAAAACTCTCTAGACCAAGCAGAGGTGATGAGTAAGACGTTGGCAACATGGAAATAAACCACAGCAACACCTTTGTGGCAGACAGAACTGGCTCTGATTTACCAAAGGTTGAGTGGCCTTGTACTACCCCGATATAGGACACATGATCCCATGTGATCCATAATGGTGAAATTAAGGGGAACAGAATAACTAAGGCTTGACACTAAGTTAAAGAGAAAATAATTACAAAATCATGAGTAGGATGGTTACTTTAAAAAGCAATGGCTAAATTAAGCTAAGAAAAATTAATCCTTAAATCTCAAAAAAGTCATTGCCTTTGTGTATTGAAGCTCAGGGACTTTATGTGACTATATTGGAAAAAAATATATATCTTAATGCCTGTGGAAATGGAGCTGCAATAGCTAAAACATCAGTTCTGAGATACATTTTTGATTTTTGATTGCCAAATAAGAATGACAGGTGAATTCAGATTTTGCTCCAAATGATGAACTGCTAGTCACAAAGTAAATACTACATACAAATATAATGTCATTAGTCCATACAGATTTATCCTGGAAGCACTATTTATTCAAGCATATATATATATATATATATATATG
>NW_007742235.1:22498-26858 GCF_000696425.1 Galeopterus variegatus
ATATATATATATATGTAATTCATATATATGAATTACAAAATATTTTGCAATTGGGTAAAGATCATATAGTACGTTCAATCATGATACATGAGAATTTTTGTCTTATTTTAGGATTTTGACCAAAGAAATTTCCTACTAAAACAGTATAATAATTTTGATTAGAAATAAATCTCTATTTGGAGAAAAAGATGTTTTTAATAATTTAAGATTTTGTAATTTACCCATACTTGATGAACAATTTAAAATTTTGTGAATTTTTTATTGATTTACAAATACAATTCTTTGGTTGTTATTTATTTCTTTCATGTGTGTATTTTCTTTATTATTACTTATTTTGAGGGGTGTATTCTATTAATATTTTTCTAATTTTGGAGTTAAGGACTGAGATCACAGTTTTTCAAACTTCCTTGTTTCTGATAAATTGTCTTCCAAGTTAAAATTTCCCTTTTAGCTGTTTCTGACCTGTTTTGTTACAGTAATTCAGTTTTAAGGGATCCGTATTTTTTTCTAATATGTTTTACTTTTGCCTGTGAGGTATTTATTTCTGTTTGTAGGAAAAAAATATTTTTAATATTTCCATTTGTTAGTGACTTGCAATTTTATTTCATTGTACATAGATAATGTATCATAGGTTATGTTGTTTAATAATTTGAGGTGTTTTTGGTGGCACAGTGGATGTTTATATTATTGTGACCATTCTATATCAAAAACAAATTATCTTTAAAAGTTGGTAAATATTAACCCATTAATTTTATTTATCCAGTGTTGTTCTTAGGAAGGCCAATTCTTAAAATTTAAAAATTACTTTTTATTTCTAGAAGCCTTCAAAACTGTGTCTTGATGCTTTGGAAATTTACTGTATCTAGTCTCAATTTGAATTTGCTTCTTCTATAGTTTATGTGATACTCTATGTGCCTTTTCAAGCAGATTTTTATACATTTTCAAAATGGATTTTGACAAATCTATATTTTTCAAATTCTGCCAGAATAAAAATCAAGAATGGGATAACATAAATATGTGTTTTTAGATTTGCAGGGATTTGTATAAATACCATCCTCTGATTACTCTGGGAAGAACCATTTAAGGGTCCAGAATTATTTTTTTAATCAAAGAAGTGGAAAACATGACTGTCAGGAAACACATGACCAAACCCAGGAGGTGAAATTAATGAAATCAGAGAGTGAAATCTCAGCAGCAGGCCTAGAAAGAAAAGGAAAAAAAATCAAAACAGGAATCCAGAGAATATAGATCATGAGAATAATGAGCCCAAGAAGAAATGTATTCGGGATAACAGCTAGTATAATAAAGTTGTTGTTTTAGGTAACTTCATATACTAACTTCATTACAATTCCTAATGTGTGTGTGTGTGTGTGTGTGTGTGTACACACACATATAAAACTGTGCAATATCCACATCCCTTTCCAGTTTTCTGTTCCTCCCAGTAGGTTTAGAAAATGAACTAAAAAGTCTTACTAAATTGAATACCACCTCTCCTTTTGAGCAAACTAAGTTCCTTGTCTTTAAGATACAAATAAAAAATATTTCAAAAGTATTATCATCTAACACACATACTAAGGGCTTAATAAATATTTTAATGGTTAATTTTAGAAAGAATTTATGTAAATGGTTCTACGACTTCAGCGTAGATCACTGAATCACAATACTGTGCATGTTTTATGCATTATGTGTATACATTCATATGAATAATTATTCAGTACATTGCAGGCCACGGACTTCAATAAATGATATTGTCCTCAGCAATTTTTTCTGTATGAGAAAATGAATGTGAATAAGTAAATAAATATTACATGCTGATACTTGGGGACGTGCATTTAGCAATATCTAGTGAAAACATTTAGCTTTTATTTTATAGAATTACAATTTCTGTAGCCTCAACTTTTTGATAGAACAACAAAAAGTCACGATTGTAGAATAACGACTTTTAAGAGATAATGCTTTTTCTAATAAACGCAATTGAAAGCAAGCCTTTTGGAAATTGGTCAGCTTGTTTTTCTACTTTCAGTTCTGTGTTGCTTGAAATTTTTTACACCTTATTTTTAAGGCCATAATTGGGGTGAAAAGTTAAGATCTGAGAAAATCTCTGATGGTGTCCCTTTTCATTTCTGACATTTTATAATTAACTAAAATAAATGATGTATAATTCAGGGGAAGATGTCTTTGTCATGGTTCCAAGACTCTGGAACTCTCTGTTCCTGCAGGTCTGACTAAAGCTTAATATAAGACCATTTAAAAGGAAATTCTAGAGATAGCTCTTCATCAGTATTCTGCATCTACCAAGCCAAGCTACTTCTTATTTTGGCTTAATCTTTGCCTATATAAAGACATATAGTCTAAAAATTTAATTTATGTGGAAATAAAAAGTAGAGCCACTTACAATGATATATGTATGTACACATTATATTTTATACATGCATTTATATATAATAAGGTAGGATATGCTTAAATATTTATACATATCTACTATTACATGAAAATTTAGAAAATGTGATGCTCATTTAATGGTGATTGATTCTAGCTTTTAAAATTGAAAGTGTGTATTATTCACTTAGATGTTGTTATCAGTATCAACTGATTCACTATGGATCATGCTGATTAACAAGAAAACCACACAGTTAGGAAGATGATCATTAAAATTATATTTTTATGTCTCTGCTGAGTTTGAATCAATCTGCATACCTTTCATGTTTTACTATGGGCAAAAGACAATTGAAAAAGTGTACTTGAACATTAAAAATTAAGAGTACTCATTTCTCTTTGCTTAAACTGACAATGATCTCATCAAACAAACACAAACAAAAACCATACTGCTTATCCTGCCATAATAGGCAGTACAGGATAATGGAATGGATGCAGGTCTGGAGACAGATGTCTAAGTTCAAATTCCAGGTACATGACTTAGTAGGTGTGACTTTGAGCCATGCAACTAACTTTTGTATGCCTTGGTGCACTCCAAAGTAGAGCAGAGATAATAATATCTACCTCACATGAATGAAGTTAGAGGTAAACAGGTTCATTTCCACAAAGAATATTGCAAAGAGCTCCATACAAATTGAATAGTCAATGAATGTTAACTTTTACTACCTTATTCATTTTTAAGCACACAACTTATACATTCATTTCCACAGATCACAAATATAATTAAGATTCAATAATATTAAGCTTCAATGATAATAATATCAATAATAATAAGTACATTTTTGGTGCTGAATATATAAATATATTTCAATCAAAGTTGTTTTCTTTCTACATAAAATTTGCAGTAGTTAAATAAATTATAAAAATACAGGTATTGAATGTATATAAAGTAGATTAAAATATTTGAAGACTCATGAAATGGCTAATATTTAAGAAGGCAGCTGAAAGAATGGGAAAGTTTTGAGGAGTGTACATGGAACACATTGACCCAGAGGTTATCTATGAACTTCTGCTGAGGCTGCAGTTCTGGATGCCAGTGATACTGCAATGTCAGTCTCACCACCTCTGGTGGGCTTATAATAACAACAATAACAGAAACTCTTTATAATTTCTCTTAATTATCTATTTTTTTACTCCATCACATTTCACATTTTCTGAATGGAGCATCTGATTTAATGAAATAATGAGCTTAAGATTTAACAACCAGGTTACTGGGGGAGATACTATGCTTTTCCTCAAGAAGCTTACTGTTTGGTTGGAAGATGTACAGAAAGAAAACTATCATTTATAAAATGTGCTAAAGGTATAACATGTAAGTCTAGATTCATCTGGGGGCATCACGCATAAAGGAAATAATTCTAATTGGGACAAGGAATAGCTGCATATGAAGTAAATCTTGAATGGATTACATTTACAGGTGTTTAGAGAAGGTGGATTCAAAAGAGAAAGGGTGATCAAATCAAGACATAGATGAAAATGGTGCTGTGTATCTATAAAATCAAATATAATTATTTTCACTGGATTCCAATATGGGGGGTGAGTGTGCGTGTTTGTGTATGTGTGTGTTATGAATGGGTATGTGTGTATAACAATTGTGAATAAAATGCCAGTTTCCAAAGCCAGAAATTAATCAGTTTTATGTGTAAAAAAAAGACATTTAGATCTTATCCTAGAGAATTGGTGAAGTTGTTGAGTGTTTCACAAATGAAACACATGAGTTGTTAGAAGTATTATGTTATTAATTTTGAGAAAACATTTGGTCACAGACAGCTAGAGGAATAGTCCAGGCAAGAAATGATATACGTCTATGCAAAGACAGTAGATATGACATTTTTAAGAAAATGTTAATAAAATATGTAGTGAGATATTATCAGTATAACTTTATTAACAGGTATATATGCCAGTAGTCAGAGAATCAAAAGCA
>NW_007742235.1:27194-27776 GCF_000696425.1 Galeopterus variegatus
TGCAAAGACAGTAGATATGACATTTTTAAGAAAATGTTAATAAAATATGTAGTGAGATATTATCAGTATAACTTTATTAACAGGTATATATGCCAGTAGTCAGAGAATCAAAAGCATTCATAGGTTTTGAAACTCAGGAATTTACAGAATGGTAGTGCAAGTCATCACCAAAGAAAGGTAGAAAGACATGTTTAGGAGGAAAGTTCAGTTTGGAACATTTTGAGTATTGGAAGAAAAGCTGTCTTTTACTAAACTGATCATTGAACAATCTGTTAGTTCTTAAAAATCAATTTGACACATCTTGGTGTTTCCTATTCCACTTTCTGGTAGATATCATTCTAGCAGAGGTCCAGCATCCCCCCTCATCTCGCTCTAATGCAAACGGCACTTGTCTAGTGAGAAGCTTGGACACATGGAGGCTATGCTGCCTTGGCCAGTTTAAGTGCTACCATGCTGCTTCTTGCACTCTGATTCTATTCATCTACCATTTTCTTTTCATTTCAGCTACTTGTTCTTGTTGCAATGTATGTAAATATACTCTGAGACTTAAGGGAAAAAAGATAAGAAACAAAAGGGATTTGA
>NW_007742235.1:28973-31310 GCF_000696425.1 Galeopterus variegatus
GGGCAACACTGAGGGTTGCGATCCGTTGCCGGACACGCAAAAAGACAAAAGACAAAAAAAATAATAAAAAAAGAAAACTGAGGCTCTGACACTAGCTTTTTAATTCAAATGTTTAGTAAATAACAGACCTAGGATTCAATCTCTCAAATTTCTGGCTCAAAAGCTAGTAGGTTTCCATTAGCTATCTTAATAATTTGTTAATTAGGATATTCTTTCTCCATAAAGTGTTTATAATTTAATAGTTTGTGTAATTCTTAGCAATGATATATTATAATAATATGAAGTAAGAATTTTAGCACATTGGTCAGTAATTAGTCTGATTTTAGCAAAGCAGAATCTAAATCCCTATAACAATTAGGTCATAGGTACCTTGTGCACAATTGCACAATTAATGCATCTCATTTGTCTTAAATTGTGGCTAGTCAGCATCTTGACCTTCTATTCACAGGGTGGGTAATTGACTAAGTGAGTTGAGAAAAACATTTTTTTGACCTTTGTGGGAGGGAGTTCCGTCAGTCTTCTGGCACCAGAAGGAATAAAGTTATGATTAAATAACCACAATCTCCAACAGCTCTGAACACATTCCTTTCACTTACATGCTGCAGTTTTGTTCCAATGAGTCTGCTCCTGGCCAGGCACATCCTGTTCCCCCTTTCAACCATAACTCAATCCTGTAATAGAAGCTACCACCTCATAGCCTGATCTGGCTCAGAACCCAATATCTGCTTTCCTTCTGGCACAAAAATCTCCTTCTCATTCCAACCTCATTCCCTTTCTATGCCCAGCCTCTGCTTTTATGTTGGTACCCTTCCAAATGTCAATTTCAATCTTTTTTTCTATTCTAAGTAAAATTGTCCTCATTTCTCTTTGGTTTCCAAGGCTCTAATCACGTTATCCTCTTTCCTTTCCCACCTTAATTCTCTTTCCTCTAATTATCTATTACCTATTTTACGTTTATTTGTTTAATTTGCCTATATACAAATATTTAATGTTACTTAAAGACTAAAATCCAGCTCAATATTTATAGATGAAATAATTTCAGGCCATAAAAAGGAATCATTTTTTTGGTATTTGTGTATGATATATACTAGCAGATTATAGTACCTCAAGCAACTGAATATACAACCTAAAGAAAAAATGAAAACACATTAGATTATGTAATAGTTGCTGTATAAGTTTAACATATGAAGGGCATTTAGTAAAGTTTAAGTGCTACCATGCTGCTTCTTGCACTCTGATTCTATTCATCTACCATTTTCTTTTCATTTCAGCTACTTGTTCTTGTTGCAATGTATGTAAATATACTCTGAGACTTAAGGGAAAAAAGATAAGAAACAAAAGGGATTTGAGTTCTTGGCCTAAGGCACTGGTCAATAATGGGGATACAAGACAAAGTGAGGTATGTGGCAAACTATAATGCGTGCAGTGTATGGTTAAATATCAAGTGATATAGAATATAACAAGGCATATCAATTTAGGATAAGTATGAAATAAAGCATAATTTGTTTTTACTATGGAAGCTATATCATATTATATTTAAAGAAAATAGGAGCAATGGGCAGGCCCAGAAGAGGGGTACAGTATAAAAATTGTCATGTACTCATACACTAAATCTTGACTACTTATAAGACACATACACACACACAACTCTAAAGCTGTTTATTCTGATTCTTTCTCTCTATGACCTTTAATCACCTCTCTACTTGTGACTGAGTCCTAATGACTAAACAGACCCCTAATCTGTGGTCACTTCTTCACTCCTGCAGCAAGCTTGATTCCGTGAAATTATGTGTTTTAATTCTTCTGCCCCTAACCTCCATTACTCAAATGTATCTGAACATAATTTTTCCTCTGGCCAATATCTTGCTCTCAGAGGTCTAGTCTATTTCCTTAGTGGTGTTTGATTTTTCAATATGAAACTGAGTAAAAGATTGCAAGCTGTGTTGTTATTTTTCAAATATAATATAGTTTGCAAAACCTCTAATCATATAAACACATGTGAATAGGCAGGTTGACATTTCCATGCAGTGGAAAGAACTACAACAAGAAAAATAAGAATGGACAATATGTGAAAAGAAGAAATTAAAATGGATATTGAAAAAAAATAAAATTTGTGGTGGGGAAATATGATGGGTATATGGTAACACTAGATTTCAAGATGGTGAATTAAAGGAAATACATAGATTCAGAGTATGCTTTGTAGGGAGGCACAGAGAAAGAATGAAATTTAACAAAATGCTACGATTAGGACATTCAATTACTGATTCTCAACTCAATTTTGTTGTGTGATACTCTCAATTCCTTTTTACCTTCAAACTATTCATGCAGTTAAACCTG
>NW_007742236.1:0-428 GCF_000696425.1 Galeopterus variegatus
GAAGAAAACCACACTTTTGTTCAGAAAGCTGGTATGCCCACTAAGGAACACTCACAAATCCATACTCCCTTCAGCTGTGGGTGACCATAAAACCCAATTATTGCCAATGAGATTTAGGTGGAACTTTTTGGAGTAAAAGTTTTAGAAAAGATTTTGGAGAACTGATTAAAGTGACAAACTCAGCTAGCAAGAGCCTTTCCCCCTTTCCTCTTCTATTTGGAACATATTTTCAATGCCTGGAAGTGGAGTGGTCATGTTTAACCAAGAGGGTGAGAGCCTTCCTCTAAGCACAAGGCAGAAAAGTGCCAGCTCACTGGTGAGTGGCTGAGCCAGCTGGGCTGCCTGCCTCTGGCATTGGTGTTAGCATCTCTGGACTTAGTGTTATGTTAAGAGAAAGTGACCCTCCGTTTGCTCGAACTTCCACAATC
>NW_007742236.1:2363-3070 GCF_000696425.1 Galeopterus variegatus
GGGATTAAAGAATTTAATGAATTACAGAAGTATTCTATTAAGGAATAGAGATCATTCTTATAAACCATGAATTAATTTTTATGAATTAGGTCCAAAGAGCTTAAGTAAAACAGCTAATATTTCATAAGTAATTTCAGCCCTCTTTAATTGTACAAGTCTCTGGTGTGTAATATTTAGGTAATGATTATCATAAAATAGACATCTTTCGAGGGCAATTATGTGTTCTCAAAACTTCTTTATGAGAGAGCTGGGAGGAGGAAGTCATTACATCTGACAGTATACTTATCTCACCTAATATTCATGATATTCTGATGGAAATGCAGTTATATTACTGNAGAACAGCAGAAGCTCCAAGAAAAGAAAGCCCTTCATCCTTCACCTTTCTTCTTCTCTAGCGTTTGGACTTGGTGGCTGGAGGTGCAGCAGCTTTCTTGTGATTCTAAAGCAATGGTCACCAGGAAAATGTCTAGGCAGTTACTGAACCAAGGCAGTGATTACCGACCTCTGCATGTTGATACCTGTTTATTGAGGTTATTGTTAGTCGGGTATCCTGTTCTTAACTGATGCAGGTGTACAAATTTATTCCCTAAGCATTTATCCTTTTAATGATAAGGCGATAAGCCAGATAAGAAGGAAGAAATATTAGTTAAATAAGTTGCTTATTTTCCAAACTCTAAACAATTGCCCCCAATTTAATTCTTCTTGCC
>NW_007742236.1:5162-5891 GCF_000696425.1 Galeopterus variegatus
TGCCTTTGTTTTTAAATCTTTTTTTGTAGCTAGTTGATGTGGGAATCCGAACCCATGACCACGGTGTTGTAAGGCTGTGCTCTAACCAGCTGGGCTAATCTGCCAGCCCCTGCTATCATTTATTTCAAAGTTACTGTTTAAATGCTGGAATAATTAGTACCTCAGAGACCGGGGACATGTGCTATGGTCAAAGCAAACTCAGACAATTCCAAATTTTTAGGAAGTTACTCTTGAAACTGCCATGTGATTCTGATTCTGGGTGTACCAGGGGCCAACTCCAACCAGAGGTTCTCTAATATTTTGTTGATTAAAGAATAAGTAATAAAATGTGCTAATTTGGAGCTTACATATATTACTAAAACTTGACGGACACTACAGTAATTGCTTAGAACTTATAGAACACAAGATCTTGGGGGAGAAACACTGTTATAAGTGACGTTGTTCAGTTTTGCCAGCACACAGTGATAACAAAAAGCAGACTTTCTGTTGGTTTTATTGCTGTTTTCGCATTAACAACGATTCCCTGCACTGGGCAGACAGCCCCCCACCCCGCGCAGCCCGCAGTGGGGCACAGCTGCTGGGCTTTCTCAAGGTCCTGGGGGCAGCTGGCCTGTGGTTAAGGCCACCAAGCAGAGTGGGAGTGGGGCATAGGGAAGGATCATGGCTTCTTGAGGATTTTGTTGGGCTTCTGAAGGAATCAGTCCTGCCTTAGGAATATGTTTTTCTCAC
>NW_007742236.1:7661-8216 GCF_000696425.1 Galeopterus variegatus
CTGGGTGGCTCAAACAACAGAGGTTTGTTTTCTCATGGTTCTGGAGGCTGAAAGTCTAAGATATGGTTTCCGCAGGGTTGGTTTCTCCTGAGACATCTCTCCTTGGCTTGCAGATGGCTGCCTTCTCTCTGTGTCCTCACGTGGCCTTTTCTCGGTATGAGCATGGCCCTGGTGTCTATTCCTCTTCTTCTAAGCATTGGTTGGCAGAACGAGCATGTCACGTGCACTCACTGTACCCAGGAAATAGCTGGTCTTGGTACCTACCTATCTGCAGAGGAGGGAAAGTGAGATCGTGGCTAATGAATCCCAGACAGAAGACCAGCTGCTATAATCTGGACAACTGACACCATCACCCAGGACATCATTTAAATGTTAATGGCATTGCAGTAATGCAGCCTTGGAAAAGCAGGGCACGATCAGCACATCAAGGCCATGATAAAGAAAAAAACACAATCAGACATGTTTAAGACAGGCATATTCTTTTCTACACCAAAGTTCTCTGCTTGCTCAAAGTATTTCACAGATGTCTATGGCATTGAGGAGGACTGCTCTCCT
>NW_007742236.1:10063-10541 GCF_000696425.1 Galeopterus variegatus
AGCCAGTGAGCGGGAACTGGTCTGTATGTGGGATCCGAACCCTCGGGTGGGAGCGCTGCCGTACTTCCCAAGCGGCGCACTATCCAGTGCGCCACCGGGCCGGCCCAGTCTTGCAATTGTTAATAACAACATGTTTCATCAACCTTCAAGATCTATTACTAAGGTGAGAGAATTGAGTGACAGTCTCTCCACAGAATTTAAATCCCTAATATATGCACAATTCCTGGCCATTGTAAACAGAAAATCTAGCAGAGGATGTGGAGCACAGTTAAATTATTTTGTTACACAAGTTAAACATCTATTACGAGCTTCTCTTACTTCTCCAAAGAGAACTAGGTAGTACAAATCTGTTCCTTAAAAGAATGAAAATCTTCTGAGCCATTTAGATCTTTAGTTTGCAAATTAGTGCTGCTACAAATTTTTTTTTTTTTTTTTTTTGTCTTTTTTCGTGACCGGCAATGGTTCGAAACCCTTCGTC
>NW_007742236.1:11525-12419 GCF_000696425.1 Galeopterus variegatus
CCTGCCTTTGTAATATTTTTTTCCCAGAAGAATATTACAATTTATCTTATTTTCAAAATAAATTATAATTCTAACTTAATATATCATTCTAAATGCCCTCTGGGAAGATTTCCAAAAAAAAAAAAAAAAACCTGGTTCTGTAGCAAAGAAAAGAAAAAAGAAATTCAGAATTGTGCATGATATTCAAGGAAAGGTCTATGAATATTGATATAAATAGAAATATTTCCATGATTAAATTTCTGTTTAACTGTATTGCAATAAAGTAGATATTTTTATCTAACATCACTCCCCATTTGCAACATTTTTTGTGAATGTAAATATAGTTGACTCTCCCTTATCATGTGTCACATCAACAAGTTCTCTTCCCTCGGGTTATTCATTTTTGCTTCTTTGCATTTACATTTTACCTTGTGCTGAAATAACAAAAAGCTGGCAATAAGTTCCAGGCATTAGCCATATGTAGAAAGTTCCTGGTGTGCTTTTCTGTGTACTTATTCCCACATATTAGATTGTGGGGAACTTTTTTTCCCATTGGAACTTCCTGTTTACATCTTGCATGATCTTATAAATTCATCTGAAGAGTAACTGTATACCTTTTATGGTTATTTGAAAATAAAATTTACTACCTATAAGATGCTCCAGTCTTTGTCGCCTCATATTATACATGAGTATATTAATTGTCTCTATATTTTCACATTGAACCAGAAAGTATTAACCTCAGAGCATATCTAAATTGTTACTTATGACAAACATACAGAGATGAAGAAATTCAAAAGTGAGATCATCTTTACTTAATCATTGTCGTTCTGCTTCTTTTCCTTTTCCAAAGCAGCAAAAATCATGAAGAACTATCAGCTTTATCTCTGACATTCAATACTTTGACAGATTGCATCA
>NW_007742236.1:14341-14732 GCF_000696425.1 Galeopterus variegatus
ATTATTATTCTGTTAAAGTGTCTGGACCTCAATGAGCTTATTAGGAAATATTAAGTATAAATGTATTGATCTATTCATGTATATGTATACATAAGTATCCACTATGGTATACTAAATGTGCATACAGTAGACCCCTCATATCCATGAGGGATATGTTCCAAGGTCCCCAGTGGATGCCTGAAACCATGCACAGTACTGAACCTTATGTATGAGTATATTATGTCTTTTCTTTCCTTCTTAAGTCGAGAACTTTCCCCTTTTCACTGAAAGGAAGCACTGGCTCCTTTTTGGCATATCCAAATTGTCAACATCACTACTCTTGCCCTTTGGGGCTACTATTAAGTACAATAAGGGTCACTTGGACAGAAGCACTGCAATACCAAGACAGTCA
>NW_007742236.1:16741-17454 GCF_000696425.1 Galeopterus variegatus
CCAGTCATGCAGACTGGGAGGCGTCACATTCTCCATCACCTTCTCTTTCTCTTTTCTTCCTATTTTTAAAAAAATTACCTTGTGTCATTCTGTTGCCAAATCATATTGATCCTTTCTTTATCTGTGTCTTCGATGTAGGTCTTTATCTCCTTTTGTTGCCATGGCTCTCACTATTACACTCATTAGAGCTAAGCTTCCTCAGCGTGTGAGAAGATATTCTCTGTAGGGAGTCCTATGAGTTGTTTCTGCTGCTGTGCTGCTTCTCCCATCACTGCTCTCTGCTCTGTCCTAAAAGTAGAACCAATGGTCGGATATGAGAAAAAAAAAATTGGGCCAACCCTGTGGCTCACTCGGGAGAGTGAGGTGCTGGGAGCGCCGAGGCCGCGGGTTCGGAGCCTATATGGGGATGGCCAGTGCGCTCACTGGCTGACCGTGGTGCTAGCGTCACCACGCCAAGGGTTGGATCCCCTTACCAGTCACAAAAAAAAAAAAAAAAAGAAAGAAAGAAAGAAAAAGAAATGAAAAAAAATTGTACCTAAATTATATGGAATAGCTTTCTTGCTAACATAAAACCATACGATCTAGAAGGTGGCGAACATTCTCTGTGGGCTTTTAAAAAGAGCACGGTGTGATCTACTTGGAAGAGCTGGAGGACAGCTTTCTCAGCCCATGTGTAATTGGAACAGAATATACTTATTAATTTTACTTGATCA
>NW_007742236.1:19459-20015 GCF_000696425.1 Galeopterus variegatus
TATGCTGAAGGAGACATTTCGATCAGAACTCTGGGGGAAAGAAAGGCTTTCATTGTGAAGAGCTACTGCTGACACGTGTAACACTTCATGACGTGGGGCAGGGAAAGGCTGCTGATGTGGACCCAGCAGGACTTGTTCAACTCCTACTTTCCTTCTCGGAGACCAATAGGTGCTTCACAGGGTTAACCTCTCCAGAATGAAATAAGCATGACAACCATTTTTATCCTACTTTGTAGCATATAACACACTTTCTCACTATGAATTTTTGACATGGAGAGGATCCCAGGGACCAGTCCTGGCACCTTGATTGGGAAGGGCAGGATCTCCTCGCCCTAAATCTTTTGCTCAGGATACTGTATTAGTTCTTATCTTGTGAGAACATTTACCACTACAGAGTTTTTGCAGGCACACTTGAAAGAAATTAAAAGACTCAAAGCATTAAACAAGTCCCTAATGATGACAACACAATTGCTACTACTGAAATATCATTTCTTACATAACAAAAAAGACACTGAGTTGTCACATTGTTCACTTATCTGTGCCTCAGTTCTGAGTC
>NW_007742236.1:21966-23379 GCF_000696425.1 Galeopterus variegatus
GTGGTAGTCAGTCAGATGGGCAAAATGTACACATGGCAAAATAAAGCTATGACCTTGAATGAATCACTTGAACAGTGTTGGTCTTGGTTTCATCATTTGTAAAAGGGAGAGGTTGTCCTAAACCCATGTTTCCAAAACTTACTTGATCTGAAGGTTCATCTGGAGGGCTTGCTAAAAAAAAGGGGGTTCTGGCCCTACCTGTTTTCTACTTAAGAANAAAGAAATTCAGAATTGTGCATGATATTCAAGGAAAGGTCTATGAATATTGATATAAATAGCAATATTTCCATGATTAAATTTCTGTTTAACTGTATTGCAAAGTAGATATTTTTATCTAACATCACTCCCCATTTGCACCATTTTTTGTGAATGTAAATATAGTTGACTCTCCCTTATCATGTGTCACATCAACAAGTTCNTTACTTCTCTTTAAAACTATTTCCCTGCAGGCCATGCACCTGCTGCTTCTCTCTGGGGTTCTGCTGACTCAGAGCCAGCACATCGCAGTCCAGCTCCAGGCACACTTGAAAGAAATTAAAAGACTCAAAGCATTAAACAAGTCCCTAATGATGACAACACAATTGCTACTACTGAAATATAGTTTCTTGCATAACAAAAAAGACACTGAGTTGTCACATTGTTCACTTATCTGTGCCTCAGTTCTGAGTCTTGGTTCGAGTAAGACTGTATACTGCCCTGAGCAGACTTTCTTATATATTCAGGAAGCAAAATCTCACATTTCAGTAAGCATAAATATTCCTTTAGTGCCAGATTAGTGTTAAGCTACATTTTTTCCTCCTCTGGCAGCAAGTGTATCTGGCTCCAAACAACCTCAAACCAACAGCATTACCTTATCAGGATATAAACTCAGAGCAAAAATAAATTTTACACTTTGATCAAAATTTGGCATCAAACCTTTGAGGTGTGCACGGCACAGCTGTGAAGTGCTCACAGCAATTCCACAGGCTGCATAGTCCTGGTTAAGAATCACTGTGTTAGAGAAGGTGTATGCTCTTTTCTCCCCGAGAAGCTATAGCTCACTGGTAATTATACATCTTATTATTTTCCAAGGAAGGTTGTTGATTTTGTATTCTTCACGTTAGAAAATAGGTATTATTTTCCTCCACCAGATCAATGCCAATTATCTTTATTAAGCATGAACCCTTTGAGATGCATTGTGACCAATAATTGGCCACCTCTATACTAATAAAATAAATATGACCTTTAGATAAATACATAGGTGCTACTAGCAGTGAGGATTAATGAACAATTAATAAACTTTGAAATAAGAGTCTCTGAAGCTTTTTTTTTTTGAGACAGGTGAACTTTTAAATTATGATCTGGTTTGCACAGGAATATTTAAGATCAGTTCCTCTCAAATTCTTCTTTTAAGCAACAAACCTTGCTAGCTGA
>NW_007742236.1:28264-28720 GCF_000696425.1 Galeopterus variegatus
CAACCAAAAAAACATATTATAACAGATTGAAAGCAGAACCAGATATAAGAATCAGTTTTAACTTCTATGATATAAATAACCTGCAAAAATAAAACTTTGTGGTCCTCAACAAATATTAAGAGTGTAAAGAGGTCCTGAGACCAAAAAGTTTGAAAACAGGTATTCTAAACGGTTATCAAAACAGCCAAACTTCCATCTCAAGCTGGTTAGTTGCTGCTGTTACCATCTTGAATTCCCCTGCTCTTCCGTCCTCATTTGTTTACATGAAGGTCCATCAGGAAGAGCCATCAATGAATTGAAAAGTGATCATGCTATGACACTCTTTGAATTCTTACATTTCAGTTTATTAGGAGTTATAACATGATTCCCTTTCATGAAATTTTTGCCCAAGTTTCGTTTCAATTGAGGACATTCTTTAAGAAATCTGCATAAAAATAAAATGCTAGAATAATTGTT
>NW_007742237.1:0-22384 GCF_000696425.1 Galeopterus variegatus
TAGTGCATTCTAGAAGCTTATAGTTTGTGAAAATAAATTAAGTTTAGTTAGACTTTTTTTTTCTTATGACGATGCATTGATTAACTTCTTTTTTCCTTTACACTTTGGTGGAAGTAGAAGATTGAAAATAAAGTAAGGTGTGAGGCACATGGGGCCAATGCCTTCTCAGAAAAGATAGATAAAAATAACCTAAACACTTCAGGAATAGGGTAATAAATGCAGCTGCAGTCTTAAAATAGTGCACACAATTTGTGAGCTGTTTTTATTCCTCTTTTAAAATATGCCTATTAGTTATTAAATTAGAATAAATGCAGGCAAAATGTGGCATTTGAAAGAGCATAAATCCAAAAGAGTGCAAACTATGGCAATTTATCATAAATAGTAGATATGGGAATTAATCTTGTTAGGTGGTCATAGGGGTGCTATTTTTAGTGTGCCCTAAAGTACTGGTCCACTTCATTTTGCTCCAGCATGAATCTCTTTCTCAGTGGGGATAACAGTATACCCACTACAAATGTAGGAAGCACAAGCTCAAAAGATAAAGCAAAATCAGAGCGATCTAGGGATGAATATCAAAAGAAGGTAAGGTCATACATCAAGCCTAAATTAATCTAAATGATGATGCATTTTGATTCAGATTAGCACACATGCAGCATTCAAGAATATTTCTGGCATTGTTGAAAAGAGCAATCATGGAAAGAATTAATAAGCACACAGTAGAAAAATGTGAAGTGTGAGAACTGCTTTCTACTACAAAATTTAAGCTTAAACCAAATTGTATCAAAACCACCATATAAAACTAGGAACTTTATATCTAACTCTATTAGTAAAATTTTAGGATTATCATAGAGCCAAGAGGTGGAAAGCCCAGTATAGTTATACAAAAACCATTTCTAATACTCTGTCAACTTAAAAAAAAAAATGTAGAGCATTTCAAACCTTACAATCAGAAACTGTGGATATAAGTAAATTTTCACCTGTCAGATAATCATTGCAATGTTAGATACATCATCCAAGACTACACTTGTCAAGTACTCTTTTTAGTTATCCTTTCAAAAGTTTTAGTGAAAATTCCGTACTTATCAGTGCATACTAGTTCCATATATCAAATATTGACTTTGCAGATAAAAATTGAATGCAATTACTATGAAACCTCAAACGTAACCCTGTATGTAAAGATTTAATGGTTATTAAACATCATCACAAATAAGGTGAAGAGGATACAGATTTTCATTTCTGCCTTCATTTAATATACTTAGAGATTCTCATCATTCCTGTTGCCTCATGTAGTCTGGAGAATATTCT
Source organism: Galeopterus variegatus (assembly GCF_000696425.1). NCBI lineage: Eukaryota > Metazoa > Chordata > Mammalia > Dermoptera > Cynocephalidae > Galeopterus > Galeopterus variegatus. The sequence goes on from NW_007742237.1 coordinate 1,306, forward strand.
ATCTTCCTGTCTTAGGTGATGTAACAACTATGAAAATGTGCCATTCATGCCTTCTGCTAGAGGCAGCAGGATTGACAGCCCCAACTGTTGCTTTTCTAGACCTACCAGGGATTCATGCAGAGCTCAGCCTTCCTGTGGTTGCTCCAGATGATGACTGCACTGTGGGGACACTAACAGAGCCCCATTCTTGTAAGAAAGGAAACTCCTCAGGGAGACTTGAGCTGGAGGATTCTTTAATGGTCTGATCAAACCTTTCTTGGAACAGTGATGCAGTCCAAGATACCTCCTTCCCTTCCCCTCTTTTTCACAGTTGTCAGAACTATAACTCAGTTTGATTGTTCTGCTCACCTTCTCTGACTTCCTTGACATGTTGAACAGGTATTTCCTCCAAGCTTGTGAAGTTTATATTTCAGTATATCTGAGAAAGTATACGATATTCATTCTCCTCAATGTGTGCCAAGTATAACCACACACAAATTTTTAGTGATGGCTTCTTATTTTGCATTGATGGGGCAGGGATGATGGTGTGGGCTAGGTCATGGATAACAAATGTTAAAGCGATGTTTAGTGACTGTGTTCACTATGGATACAAAAAGAATAACTTCCGTGTTGACTATTTCAAAAAGGCTGGGAAATTCAATACTGATTTCCTCTGTTTTATTTAAATTTATCTCTGGCTCTCACAGTCTCCAGGTTTCTGTTTAACCATTTGTTACACTATTAAACACCGACCAATACAGAATAGCAGAAAATTGCATGCATCTGGAAAAAGAAGGAAAAAAAGCAGACACAGGTTGAAGTCCTTGTGGACAGTACATTTGCAGCTTCTTTGCTAAGAATCTGGGTTAGAATCACAACATATAAAGCCATATAGTCTGAAAAGAGGCAGTGAATGTGGCTGCAAGAATGTAAACTATTGTCTAAGTGGCTATAGGAAAGTAGCTTTGGGATGTGCCCCAGACTTCTTTTTAATCCTTGGAAAATCACAGTTTACAGTCAACTTTTATGCTCTCTTTCAGCTTTAAAGTTCAATAATTTTATTAAAATTAGAAATTAACAAAAAGTCAGAGACTAGAATTTACTAATTTTATTTCTTTATGTATGAATATTTCCTAATATGTGAATTTTTACATTTATTCTGAATCCTCCTTTCTCCTTAAGGCACATGGATGAGCCATCTTTTTTAGAAGAACTGTCCTCATAGTAGTATTATCACAGAAATACATAAGCCAGTAGTAATTATGGTACAAAGTGCTACATTATAAAGGGCTTGGTCCAATTTAATTTCTTATGTTTACTTTTGTCAGAGAGTCATATGAAGCATTTCTCCAAGTGACATAGGATACATGCATTTTACAATTTTGTTTATTTTATCAAATAATAGAAGAGTAAATGTGAGAATGTGTGGTAAAATCTCAGACTCAGTGAATTAGAACTGCTGATCATATTATTTCACTTCATAAGACAAAAAAGGACTATCTCTGTCTCATACATCTCATACACAAATACACACATTCACACACTCACACACATATCAAAGCTTAGTTAAAAGTGGAAACAAAATACCATCTCAACATACCAGGTACTATACACTGAATGTTTATGTTCTTCTTAATTCTTATGTTGAAATCTTAACCCACAAGGTAATGGCATTTGGAGGTGGGAGGTGATAAAACCTCTGCCACATGAATGGGATCAGTGCCCTTATATAGATCCTGTATTAGTCTGTTTCTGTTGCTTATGACGAAATTCCTGGAACTGGGTAATTTATAAAGAAAATGAAATTTATTGCTTACAGTTTCTGAGGCTGGGAAGTCCAAAGTCCATCTGGTGGTATCGACAGTGACCCAGGGTCTCACAGTGCAAGATGGTGGAAGCAGAGAGAGCAGAGAGAGAACAACTTCCTCCTCCTCATCTGCTCTCTTTTTAGTCCTCAAAACCATGCCCATGGACACCATTTTTATTCCATTCACTACTGCAGGGTCTTACAATCCAATCATCTCTTCAAGGCCTCACTTTCCAATTACCATAATAGGATTTCCCACCCTCTTAACAATCCCAGTGGGGGCTAAGTTTCTAATACATAAAACTTAGGGACACAATTCAAGCTTCAATGAGTTTTGGGGGAACATAATTCAATCCACTTCAATCCACAGATCCCTTGACCCTTTCCAGCATGTGAGATCACAGTGAGAAGACAGCTGTCTATGAGGAAGCAGTTCCTCACCCAACATGTAGTTTGCCAGCTCCTTGATCTTGGACTTCCCAGTTTCCAGAACTGTGAGAAAAAAAATTTCTATTGTTTATAAGCCACCCAGTCCATGGTACTTTATCCTAGCAGCCCAAACAGACCAAGACACCAGAAGTCAGTACACATGTAACTTCAGTTTGTCATCTCCACGTATACAACGGTGCTTACAGTGAAAACTGATGTGAAGACATGGAAGATCATTATTCAGCAAAGAAAATAAAAGTAACTGTCTTTTGTAAAATATACTTGCTAGTTACAGGTGTCTACTATCCTTTAAGCAAGATGTAAAACAAAACAGAAAATTAGCAGAAACCTAACCAGAAAATGTAACTAATATCCCAATTCCTAAACATCTTCTCCCCATGCCATTGTAGCATGCAACTTTTATACCTAAATATTAATACTAAAATATTGCAATTTAAAAAGAAAATGGAAAAAGAGAAAATAAAAAAAAAATGTTCAGAAAAACATAACTTTCAGAATTAAGAGACCGTGACTATAAAAATAATTCCAGTTCAATCACCACGGGAGATGTTATTTAAACTGAGGCCCTTGATCTTAAGTTGTCAGGATGAAGTCACATTTCTCCAAGTTCAGCTAAAATTGATTTTGAAAAATAACATTTAAAAGACCCTGGGTGAGGCATGTAGTCTGGAAGTCTTCAGCATTTCTACAAAATCATGAATATATTTATTATCACATTTCCATGATCTCTTAAAAAATATTTTCAAAACATGGTGTGAGACCTCAAAAGAACCATTCAGTGGAAGCAAACTATACTTCTGTGGACGTGTGTATTGTTACACTGTTACCATGTGGCCCTTTGCTGCTTAAAAGAAAGATTTACCTGAACAACGATCAGTAGCGGTTCCTCATATTTTTTCAATCAGCAATTTTTCCTGAATGGCTCTCACCAGACAGGCCATGAGGCAAAGACACTTTGATAGATTCTGTTATGAAAATAGAGAACAGTTGTTCCTCCCAGCAAAGCATAGGAAAGAATGTGTAACAGCAGCATTACCAGAGGGCAAAAAGTTACAATGACTCAAGTGTTGTGGAAATGGTCAGATTATACCTGATTAGAATATGAAATGAATTAGTATGATTTTATAGTCGAGAAAAATACAGTAAAGAATCAAAAATGAGTATGCTGCCAGCATGCGACTAGTGTAATTAGATAAATAAAATTAATTTGACACAAGAAGCCTTTAAATCTATTTTGTCAAACAGATGGCATGTTTAAATATTCTGCTGCAGGAAGCAAATAAAATAACATTTTACCAAGAAATTGCTACAGGTTATATATCATTCAGGAAGTAGATTTTCAAAATCATCATCATCATCATCATCATCATCATCATCATCATCATCTGCTGCTTCTTGAATTCTAACAAATTCAAGGTTTTTAGGAATGTATATTCAGGTTTGTGAGGAATGTGACATCTCCAAAATTATGATTGAAATTTTCTGATATCAGAAGCTTCTCTTCAGTTTAAAGAGTATTTCACCTATAGGACCTAGCCTGAGGCAAAACCTAGAATATGAGTTCCCCTCAGCAATATTTGCTAGTTAATTCTATGCTGGATGTCTCTAGAGAATATATGCAAGTACTTTCTTATTTTAATATTCAAACCTGCAAAAAATATATATATATATTTCTCCTATCATTTCATTCATTTTAATTATTTCCACCCCAAAATTAGCCGCTATTTAGAATTCAGTATTCCTCTGAAACATGCATTCAAATAAAAGCAAAACATGAAAATACAGAAGTAAGATTATCATTATCATTGACTTTGGACACCTTTATAGCTGATATTTTTTTAAGTAGCATATTATTATGACAGACTATATATTGATTGAACAGCTACCACCACTCTATCCTCCCCCCAAAATACAGATAATAAGTTTCCAGACCATTTATATAACAGGAACAAACTGCTATTTTGAAGTTATCAGCAATTTATATCTACTGTTTGAGGTGGATTCTTGACTTTACATTTTGTAGCTGTGAAAATATAACATTAAAAGCAAATAAAAGGTTAGTCATATGCACCTTCTGCCTTCCTGAGTTGAAGTTTGTGTCTAGATAGACCCCATCTTCAATGAAGGGATGGACCCTTTTGGCGAGTTTATTTGATTATCCAGCAGTATAATTCTCAGGCAAAGCTTAACTAGTGCCTGAGCAAGATATGTAGTGTACTGGACTTGCCTAATCTGGCCCTAGGCAACATAAAACACTCTGGAGTCAGAAGAGTGATGTCCTCTGCAGGAAGTGGTGTTTCTAAGATCAGTCACTCAAGAACAGACTGAGACATCAGGCTTTAATCTTACGAGAAGAAGAACTCATTTCTCTCTCTGGATTTAAGGCATGGTGCCTGTACTCCAGAGGGGAACAAAACAGTTCAGCTGGACTCCTGAAAAGTGAAAGCTGACCTTTGAGGAATGGTGGATAGAGAGAACAATGGAGCGGAGATAATAAGGAATCCTGGTGAAGGAGGAACAGAGAAACCTAACAGCCATTTTGTGTGTGTGTGTGTGTATATCTTATTTATTTTTTTGCTTTATAATTTCCTTCTAATATTACCATTTTTTTAGTAAGTTATTTTTATTTTTGTTTTTTATACTGCAATCTCAGCTTTGCTTTGGGAAATGTCACATTCATGTGTGTGTGTGTGCACTTGTATGCAGGAGTGTTAGAGGAGGATTCAGGTACGACTTTGCTTGTGATATAATGATTTACACACAGGGACACTGTCTGGGACATGGTTTTAAAAGAGTAAAAGTGATCATAAGAGAAGCTCAGAGTAGGAGTGTCAAGCAAGAGATGACAACTGTTCAGGATGAATTAGTAGGAGATATGATCATGCCTGGGACTCTGCAGGATTGCTGAGAATATGACCCTATAGAAGTCAGGGTCGTACAGCCATCACACAGGGAGACCACCCAAGCGATGTTCTACATTATCTGGTTTATAAGAGTGATTCCTGGAGGTGTAAGGACTCAGACTTTTAAGAGAATGTTAAGTTTAGACAAAATAAAGACAAGCTCAGGAAGACAATTTCCCCTGGAGCCCTCCTTCTGTTTGCCAATATTTCCTGGAAAAATACACAACCTGGAGACTGCTAGTGCTGCTGCACTCCTGTTATAGTAATCATAAAGTCTGCTTTTTCATAGATCAGTTTATCTTATTTTATCACTAATACACTAATCAGAAATTGCATCTTTCATGTGGAACATAATGAAAGGAGGAAATCTTGGAAAACATAAACTATAAATCTGAAGCTTTAGATTTCAATTTCTTTCTGTTTCCAAGGGCAGCACTGTGTTTTTTTTCTGCTTTGCCTTGTTATATTTTTCTTGAGTGTAAGGAAGAATCAGAGTCAATGAATAAAACTGTTGACCTGAACTGTTTTTGCTGGACAGTAAAAAGGCTGCCAGGTCAGCAAACATCAGCTACAGATAAGAGGTCTCCTTTGCTTTAGACAGAATACTTATAACTATATTGCCATCTGTATGTTTTAATTTTTTTTTGTTGTTCCCAATTTCCTGCACGGCTATACGTTTCAGTCAGGCAGTTTAGCTTCAAATTCCTAATCCTTCTTGCTTGACAGTTCCCAGTGGGCTGTGTATGTATCCTTGTCACTGGCAAGGATCTCTGATGCAAAATAAGGGAACAATAGAGACCTGGGAATAAATCGAACAACATCAACTCAGCTTCCAAGATGATAATAGTTTATACACTGATGTCAGAGATAGGGTCCAGGGGACCCAATAGTTGGTCTCAACCCACCCAGTCCTGTTACCAGGTTCGTGACTCTTCCACAGAAAAGAATTCAAGGGCAGAGTCACAGTAGAAAGTGAGAACAAGTTTAATATAACAGGTAAGAAATACAGGTTCCACAGAGAGAGTGTGGCATAGCTCCAGAGACTGAGTGGGGCCCACACCAAGTTTGACACAAAAGTAAGTTCTGTACCAAGAAATACATACTTAAAGGACAGCACAAAGGGCAGGCTGGCTCAAGAGAGTGAGCAGCTGCTTGCTGAAAGTAAGTTTTTTTTTTTTTCCTTTTTGTCTTTTTTACTGACCGGTAACGGGATCGCAACCCTCGGTGTCGCGCCCATACCGGGGACCGGCAACGGGATCGCAACCCTCGGCGTTGCGCCCGCACCACGCTCAGCCAGTGAGCGGGAACCAGTCTCCACATGGGATCCGAACCCTCGGCGGGGCCGTGCTCCTAAGCGGCGCACTCTCCAGTGCTCCACCAGGCCAGCCCTGAAAGTAAGTTTGAAACAATGTAAAGTATATACCCTTCAGCCAGGGAAATGCAGGTTGCCTCCAGGAGAGTGAGCAACAACCCCCACCACCCCCCATCAGCTGGGATTTGGCTTTTATAGTTTCTCTGTATAATGAATATGCAATTAAAAGGATGGTTCCCAGTTTGTAACATTTAGTCTTGCACATGCTCATGGCTCATGATTGGTCTCTTCCAGGAGCATGTTCATTAGTCATACCCTATCACATGCACCAAGCATATTCAAGAATATTCTGTGCTCTCTACTGAGCATGCCCAGCCACTGGATTTGCATATGTCAGGCCATTGTGGTCTCCTTTTCCCTTGTTGGTGCTGAAAATAGATCTAACTGGCAACAGTAACTTTCCTCCAGGGGAGAGCTCAGAGGAGGGGGCCTGAGATCTCAGGGAGTGACTGGAAACCCAGAAGTGTGTCCCGTAATCCGAGCCAATGGAAACTGAGCACCTCCTATATCAATATCATGACAACAGTTAATAGGTGTGATTCTGGGCATACAAGTTATATGCTTCTATTGTGTGTCAAAGCGTATGGAATCACCCCAAAGAGGAAATTATTTTTATTGTCTATGGATTAAAATTATGAAACACACTCAGGAATTCTAAGTGAAAATGCTTTTCTGAAGAATTACTTATATTCCTTCAACAAGTGACTGATAAGATTTTAATACTGTGTTAATAATTTGGCTAATTAGATGTCAGCCATTATGAGAAATACTGTATACATTAGATTGCATCTTAAATATAACTTTTTTGATAATCTGTCTCTCCTCAATGCTTGAAACAATTAAATCAAGCTTTAAGTAAGAAATTTAAAAGTTATTATTAAATTAAAATTATAGATTCACAAAAAGTTTCAAAAATAGTGTAGCGAGGTCTCGTGTAGATTTCACCCAGTTTCTCTCAATGGATATCCAACTATAAGGCAATACTGAAATCAGGAAATTGGCCTCAGTACAATTGTGTGTAGCATATGATGCCATTTTGTCACATGTATAGCTTGTGCGATAACCATAACAATCAAGATACAGTACTATTCCCTCACAGCAAAGGTCTCCCTTATGTTTTGTTTTTACAGTAATACTCATCTCCTTCCCCTCATTCCACCCCTGTGTTGGTTAATTTTATGTGTCAACTTTACTGGGCCTTAGGGAGACAAGATATTTGGTTAAGCATTATTTCTAGGTGTGTCTGTAAGGAAGTTTCTGGATAAAATTCATATTCGAATCTGTAGACTCAGAATAGCAGACTGTCATCCCCATTATGATAGCCAATTCATCCTTCCAATCAATCCATCAAAAGCATAAATAGAATAAAAGTCTGCATAAGAAAGAATTACTTCTTTTTGCCTAACTGCTTTGAGCTGGGACTTCAGTCTTTTTCTACTTTTGGATTCAGGTTCAGACTGTAATTACACCATCAACTCTCCTGAGGCTGCAGCTTACCAACTGCAAATTTTGAACTTAACCCCCATAATCACATGAGCCAATTCCCTAAAGTAACTGCTATAGGCTAGATCAATCTATCACTCTATCTAAATCTATATGCTATTGGTTCTGTTTCTCTGGAGAACCCTAACTCATATCATCCCTAACCCCTAATAACCATTAATCTGATTTCCATTTCTATGGTGTTATAGAAATGGAATAACATATTATGTGATATTTTAAGGCTGACTTTTTAAAATCAGCATAACACCATTAAGAGCCATCCAAATTGGTGTGCATATCAATAGTCCATTCCTTTTAATTGCTGAGTAGTATTCCATAAGTTGTATATTTTTTGCTCCTTTCTCTCTTCTTTATAAAGTAAGTAAATTGAGAATATTCTCTTAGACTAAAACAAAACATCCAGAATTAGCATATTATATACCCACACACATCCACACGCACATGTACACACATATGGATATAATGTTTATGCATGCTCGAAAGCACATAAACATTACACACTTCGACTCACATGCACATACACATTATTCTGGGATCTGATTTGATTTTGGTTTTTGTTTCACAAAATGCGCATGTTTTAATTCTTACAGATTGTGCCCCTTTTTTACATTAGGATCATGTTGATGATTTAAATGGCCTTAATAAGCAATTATGCCTCCCTTCAGGATCTATCCTCAAAATTTCCTACTGGCGACGTGATCAATAACCAACTAGAGACATGTTGGGACTGATAAGGAAGAAGAGGGATTTATCTCCCAGAGAAACTGCAAGATTTGCCTAATATATATTCAAGAGATGTCTATGGGACTGAATTCTGTGATGCTAAATAGGTGGGGTGCAAAATAAAAGTTGAAGAAGGAATAGCTTTTCAATAGGGAACAAATTCTCTTGACACGGAACTTAATATATCAGCAAACACCCAGGATGGCAGTACTGACATTTCCCTAGAATGGCCCTTGAAAATTTGGAAAATTGGCAGTGAGCACTAATTGAAATAGAAGTGCCACAATTATTATGGCATTGAAGGACAACTTCAAAAATTCATAGGACTACCGTGTCTCACAGTAGGACCCAGGGGACATTTTGTTTACCATAGCAGTAAGAGATTATTGGTACAAAGGTCACCAGGATTGTTAAGAAGTCCAGAAGTAGTTGTTTTTTACAGAATTGGCAATGGAAAATGCTGTTACATAACTGGTCTCCCTAATAGCAATGTGGATAATAGGATCCCTAAATAATAGTTTCCAAATAATCATGTTTATCAGCAGAAGTAAGGTGAGTGCAGATATCAGATGACAGGTAAGAATGGAGTAGCACTCAGGGGGTTCCTAATTACCCACGACTATGGAGATATCTAATAAAACACATTGTTCCTCAAAGCAAGTTAGATTGGCAGCCAAGAAAACAATATCAAAAAGATACCAGGATTGCATGATGAGGTAGACAGAATAATGATCTCCAAGGGTAAGAGGGAAGTACAGCAAGATGCTGTCACAGAAGAGAAAGGGGGATGTGATCTCAGCAGAGAGAGAAAGATTTGAAGATGCTATGCTGAGAGCTTTGAAAGTGAATGAAGGGCCATTAGCCTAAGAATGCAAGGAATACAGACCTGGGAGCTGGAAAAGGCAAGAAAAGAGATTTTCTCCTAGAGCCTCCAGAGGAAGCAGGTGCTGCAGACAACTTGCTTATAGCCTAGTTAAGCTGTCAGATTTCTGGCCTCCACATCTCTAAGAGAATACGTTTGTGTTGTTTTAAGACACCAAGCTTGTGGTAATTTATTAGGGCAGCCATAGCAATTTAATGCTAATGATTGGAAGGCTGAAGATAGCCATAAAGTCAAGTCACAATCCCTTGCCCAGTTCATAGACATAAACCATCTTCCAGTCCAGAAACAACTGGCTAAAAGTAAACCCAGGTCTCTACGAGAAAGGAACTTGGAACCCACAAGACTGTTCTGTTCTATAGTAATTCCCCTAGTACTTCTCCAAAGGATCTATGAACCATTGCTTATTAAACATGAATTGGAAAAATGAGAATGTCCAGATTTTTCAAGGATTTGGGGGTAAATTGACATTCATATCAAGGGATGAAGAATACTACCTTGAACTCTTTGCTAGAGTGAGGACAAATAAAAGCCAGGTCCATATCATAGTGGGTCCCCTCTGTCTACAAAACCACCTAATATTCAGTGTTCCATTCTCTGAATTGTAATAGGAATGGTCTTACTTGGTATATTGAATAATCCTCATATCAGTCTGTTTGCCTGTAGGGAATAAGTATAATAGTGGGAGACCAAGTGGAAGTCTCTGAAACTGTACACACCCCAAAGAGTAAATGAAAAACAATAACACATACCAGGGGAAGGAGGGAAATACCAGAGATTAGTTAATGTCACCTTTGAAATCTTCAACAATACAGGGCTGTGCTCCCTGTCAGACTTCAATTTAATTCACCAGTCTGACACTACTAAAAGTGGGTGGAACATAGTGGTGGACAGTGGATTATTGCAAATAACCTTTTTCAACTGCTGTCTTAGACATTGCACAGCAGTATAACATGGTTTCTGGCATCTAACAAGTGTCCAATAATCTTATGAATGCATGTATTTTCATGACTACCAGAGAGAAGGACCAGAAATGGTTTTCACTAAGGTGAAAAGGACAAGAAGATGCATTTACCATATTATTTCAGGGCTGTATACACTTTCTCATCCTCTGTTATAATTTAATCCAAATGTACCTGGACTGTCTAAAAAGTCCACAGAACATCACAATAGACCATTATATTGATGATCTAATGTTAATTAGACCAGATAAGCCAGAAGTGGCAAAAGATTGGAGCACTCAGAAAGAAACATTTGCACTGGAATGTAGGTATGGTGGACAGACCCTTCAAATGACCCGCATGATCCTCGCCTGCTGGTATTTATTATGCTTCTGTGTAATCACCTCCCCTTAAGTGTGAGAAAGTTCAGTGATTTTCTAACAGAATATGGCAAAGGTGACTTGTTGTAAATGTTTACAGGTACAAGATCATGTTACATAAAATTGTAGCTCCTGTCTTGCTGGGAACTTTTTTCCCTCTCTTGATGACTCTGAAGAAGGAAGTTGTCAAGTTGTAAGTTGCTTATGAATAGAGCCACATGTAGAAAGTGGGGGAGGGATCTAGCCAACAGCCAGAGAGAAAGCCAGGCCTCTGGTATGAAAACCCTCAAAAAGTTTAATGTTCCCAACAACCACATTAGCTTGGAGGAAGGCCCCAAACCTTCAATGAAACTGCATTTCCATCCTTCAGCCTGACTACAGCCTTGTAGGACACCCAGCTGGGTTGTTCCTAGACTCCTAATTCCCAGGAATTGTGAGATAATGAAAGTATATTGTTTAAAGATGTTAAATTTGTGGTAATATTGTCACAAAACAATATATAATTAATATAGTAGAAGATAAACCCTGCAGAGATTCACGGATCCAACATGTTAGTGAGGTTTTTAATGATCCAGCCATGTGGAAAAGGGAAAGAGGTTGACAAACTTTTTCATAATCAGCCAGACAGTAAATAATTTAAGCTTGGCGGTCTGTAAGTTCTCTGCTACATCTAGTCACCTTCGCCATTGTAATGCCAAAGCAAGTGTAGAACGTACACAAGCAAATGATTATGCTGGTCATGATGTCCCATCTAAATTTAAAAAAAGAAAAGTGTAAGTGTTTCTAACTTCCCACCAATAAGAAGTCCGCATATTACATTGTATAAGTCTTCAGGTTCTGAAGCCATCATATTTTACACTTGTGAATAGTTCCCAAATCCTTTTACTGAGTAACCTGTGAAACCTTGGCTCCCAAGTTTGTGTCAGGCCTAGAGTAGAAAAGTACAGTCCGATCTTCAGTACAAGCATCCCTGCCTCTTAAGCCATGTGAACTTATAGGCTTTCTGTTACTAGGATGTTCTATGGTTTGAAAGATAATAAGCAGAATTTATAGCAAAGCCTTAAATAAAAATATAGTCCTTTAGAGTTCTGGAGTAAGGCCATGCCATCTGCAGAAGAAAATTACACAGCATTTGAAAATCAGCTCCTAGAATATGAGCCTTGATTTACACAGAGCACATGACAATGCATCATTAAATGACTCTGCAGCCAGAGAATACCATATGATCTGGGGTTACTTGGACCCACAAAGGCATAGTTCGAGTGAATGAGCTACATTTTAGTATATGACAGAAGCCATATATCTGGTATTGGACACGAGCAGGGCCATAGGGCACAAGTAATCTTTACAGCAGGTATCCCAAATGGCACCATCACTACTTCACTAGCACCTCTACCACCACTCATATCTATGACTTCATAGGGATTTCTTTATGACCAGATGATGCAGGATGTGAAAAATAAAGCTTGGCTCACAGATGGGTCAGCTGAGATCACATATCACATACACGTATGGATAGTCAAGGCTATACCCCACAGCTGTGTAAGTGTGTGTGGTCAATAAATGGATGCTATGGTGCTACAGCCTCACTCAGGAGTCCTTGAAATACTGTAGTGAAGAGAGAGACTTATCCAATATGTGGAAAAAGAGAACTGGCACATAGTAAATGTATACACAGACTTAAGAGCAATAAATAATGGCCTGGATAGTTGGCCATGGATCTTAGAGGAGAAATACAGACTGAAGAATCAAGAAAAATAAAGTGAGAGGAGGAGACACATAGTTGGAATTATAAAAATGGTCATGAAGGTTAAAGATCTTGTTAACTGATGTTTACACCCATCTGAAATGACTGACCACAAAAAGATACTAAACAATGAGTCAAAATGACTCAGTTATTTGACATCAGCCAACTGCTATCCTCTGCCACCCCATGCACCACAATGGGTTCATGAATGAAGTAATCATTGAATGCTATGTAGAGTGAAACAACATGTGTTTCTATTTACCAAGACTGATCTAGTTATTGCTACTGCTTAATGTTCAACCAGCTATCCACAAAGATCAACCCTCAGTCTCTAAACTGTTCATTCTTTGTGAACAACCATCCACTCACTGGCAAGGTTGATTACATTGAAGCCTTTTAACCCTTGAAATGGCAGTGAATTATTTTTACTGGGATCAGTATTCTAGGTATGAGTTTGTCTTTCCTACTTGCAGCACCTTGGTTAGTACGGCCACCTGAGGTATTACGGAGAGTTGATCTCCAACACAGGATTCCACATAACATTGTTTAAGATGAAGGGATCCATTCAACAGCAAGGGGAAGGGAAAGGAGGTATTAAGTAGGTAAATAATCATGGGGTACTTTGTCCTATCACATTTCATATCACACAGTAGTCACTTGTCTGTTAGAACATCAAAATGCCTCTTAAAAATGAAGAAGTTGAGATGCCATGTTAAGAACAGTAATTTTTGAGTGTTTGGCAACTTCTAGGACGAAATCATGGAGCAGTATATGTAGCTCTTTTCTTGAAGAGTGCAGACTGCATGGGTTTAGGAGGAAAAGAGGTGGAAGGAAGAGTGACCACTTAATGTTGGTTAAATAACGCATGGGTTATTTGTTCTTTTTTCAGGTCCAGATTTTCTGGTCTTCAGAGGGAGAATGGGGCCCCAGGGTACACAGTAAAAGTCTTATTAAATTTTCTGGGAAGGGGCTCAAACCCCTCAGTGATGAGGGCTTGTGTAGCCCCACTAGACAAGTCACGTAGATGAGTAGAGGTGCTAGCTCAGGGCAGGGGAGAGCTTGACGTTAACTGACAAGGGGGATGATGAGAGTCACAAATGTCCTCAATATCAACTTCAGTAGCATGGATTTTAGTTCTTTCCACTAAACATAAAAATGAAACCTGGATCCGAGTGGTGCAAGGGGTGGGCCATAGTGGACACTCTGGTCCAGATAACTCTATTCAGGGCTGACACATCTATGCCACTTCTGTTAAGAACATCAGCTGCCTAAAGCTCTCATTTCTGCCTTCCCTGCGAATTACCCTCAGCCACAGGAAACAGACTCAACCACAGTTTCATCCCCTCCCAGGGTTGTGGCCTTTAGTCAATGTCTGGCTGATGTGGTTCTATCAAAGTGCAGCTGCTTTGTTTCAATTTCGGAAGGACCGTCAAATCTGAAGGACCATTACAGTTTCAGAGCACAAGGTAAGATAGACTGAGTCCTCATTTGTGACCACATTGCAAATAACCTTCTCTCTCTACCCAGTTTTGCCCATTTTCACACTCTTATAGGTATATCTTCTGAGAGCACTTACTGATAAAGCCAATTTAAGGGAACCTAATCTAGAACACGAAAACACAGCCTTATTTATTTTATATTTGCATATGAATGTGTGCACTCTAAATACAAAATATATGTTTCCTACATACAAATATATACGTATATACTCAAAACACAAAATATATATGTAGCAAATACAAATATATGTGGGTGTGTGTATACGGACATTCATATATTCTAAATATTTAATATATATGCACTAAATACAAACACAGCCACAACTCTAGCATTTATTTTCCATGGTTTCAAGTAAAACTTGTTATGAAGTATATTGCTTCATTTTACAACAATAAGTACAATTTACCAATTTTTAAAGCAAATATTTCAAACTCTATTCCACAGATAAATTTATTTTCTAATTTAAAATGTACTCCATTAAAATGTAATCCATTTTCAGTTAATTGGTAACATGTATTTATAAGTAAACTGTATCTCTGTAAATTGCAGTTTTAGTGGAGTGTTTGACAGCCCTAGAAGATTAAACATTCAGTTTATAAACAATTTTCAATAGGATTTGTTTTTCTGTGATTTTTTTTAGTAATTATTTTTTAAGGAATATTAACAAAATGGCTCTTTATTTACCCAAATATGTGTCACACTATCCCTTTGTCTCCTGAAATTCAAATATAGGGAAGAAAAGTCAATCCCCAAACCATCTTAAAGTAGTACTTTAAATAATTATTTAAAAATCCTTCTAATCAAAATTATCTCATAAATGTATTATATGTTTTAATATCTTGGCATCATCTGTTAAATTTCTTTTTCTCGGCAAAAATAACAAGAGAAAAATGAGGTACTTTTATACTGAAATGAAAACTTCAAAGGTATTGTTGATCTCCTCACACCGCACCAAAACTACATTGATTGCGAACCAGACAAACTATTGACAATCAAGAGCAAGTTCAGAGTAATTTTAGAAGATGTGACTTGTTCTAAATCAGCAAAAAAAGAGTCAGGTTTTCTAAAGAGGATTGTTAGATGATACCTTCTTTGAAATGTCAATTCTACGAGACACTGTGCTGATAAATGTGGCCCAGCCCAAATAGCACAATGGAGTGTCAGTGCCAGAGATTTTACGATTGTCAGACACTTGCTTTGGGAGGAGAGTTTGTCAGCCCCTTCACAGAATAAACAGAATAAATTTGCTGTAGTCTCCTCCAAAAACTCTAGAATTTTTGTGTTCTAGACATAGTCTTACTTTTAGTAGGATGATTCTCAGTATAACACTCTAGGAAGCTCCTAATTTAACATTTTTTTTTTTGATATGTGAGTAAGATATGACTCAAGATCTTCTGAAATTTACAGTTCTAAAGTTTCATATATCCCTGTGAGGTAAAGAAATTATAGCACATCAAAAACCAAAGCTCCAGTGTTCAAAATAAAGAAGCCTAAAAAATAAAATTCCTATGATTATCTTATAAAATATGGTGAATTGACTTCCAACATAACACATCAAAACACTGATTATTACCAGTACTATATAGATTATATATTACACAGGACATGCTATGTATACTATATATTAGTGTATATACACATTAGTATAATACATACAAATATGTGTACATATATGATGGTACTTCAAAAAATTCATGGAAAATAGAATTGAAAGAAAGTATGAATATTTCCATGAACTTTTTGAAGAACCTTGTGAACATACATACACACATGTTTGTACATACATATGTATGCATACTTTTAGTTTCAATAATTAATTTATTCATTTTTATTGATTAAAAAAACTTTTCAAAAAACTTTTAATGTGGGCCAGGCACCGGGGTTATGAAATTATTACAAAAGCCATGATAGCTGACCTCATAAAGCTTACAATTTAGTGAAGATCATAACAGTTAATATTAGTGGAGATTACTATGGCATATATTCGACATTGGGTTAAATATTTACTTTGTATAATCTAATATGATTTTTTTTAAAGCTTATTGGTAGATAACGTAGTAAAATCTTAGAAAGGAAGTCTATGTAAAGTCATTCAGTTAACAAATAGCATGAAGCCAGGTTCATATTAACACAAAGTCTAGGCATTTATTCATTAAGCAATGTCTATGGTTATGCAGACACTGAGAATATTCATGAAGGACCTTCACTGTGCCTATAGCAGAATGTACAATGACACTGTAAAAGAAACTGGAAATAGACCTAATTAATAAGACAAATTACCTACCCTTTTGCAGCTTATATTCTAGTAGGAAGGATAGAGTAGTAAACAAGGAGACAGATGATTTTCAAACAGGGATATGTCCTATAAGTAGAATAAAGTAAGGTAACTGCTAGAGAGGTAAGAGCAAGATTATTTTATACAGAGTTGTCAGGAAACTCCTCTGTGATGAAGTAACATTTGAGAGGAGTCCTGATTGATCAGAAGATGAAATTCTTGCACAGCCCTGGAGGGTGGGGTAGAGATAAAATAGATAGACCCTGAATGGGAACAAGCTCCCTGTGTTCAAGGACCATCAAGGAGACCAGTGCCAACAATGGTGAATGAGAGTGGAGGACAGTGAAGGGAGACAAAGTGGCAGAGATAAACACAGATCAGATCACGTGGGGTCTCGTTCACGATGTTGAATGGGTTTAGATTTGACTCAGAGTGAGATCAGAGCCATTATTGATCAATGGAATTATTATGGCATTCAGCATGAGGTTTATTTAGATCAGGGTAGAATGAAACCATATCTCTGAAACAGCTGTTGATCACAGAAATGGAAGTGAAGAAACCAGTACAGACTATGATTCTCCCAAGCTGTTCCCCTGACCTCAGTCAGAACAGGCCTTGGCTGGGGAAAGGGGGAAATAACAAAAAGAAAAATCTGCTTGACCAAACCTGATGGGCTGAATTCCTGGGAATGCCAATAAAGTTTGCTTAACCGTAAGATAAAACTAGAGCTAGTTAAACATATATGTTCCGTAGGGTAAACATAATGTAATGATCACAAGATGTTCATCCTTTAGTTTGCTCATTAGGACAATGGCTACAGGTAATGTCAGCTTGGGGATATTTTCCAGACCATCCATGACCATAAAACTGCTCTGAAACAGCCATGGAAAGTATCTCTCAAGATGCCAGAAATAATTACGCTGATTTCACCACTGACCAGTCAGACACCCACACAATTCCTGAGGTCCCTGCCCAAATTCCTGTCCCAGGAATTTTAAGCCCAAGTGATTTTAAGCACTTTGGGAATTTGAGGTTTCAAGTTCCTTAAACTACCTCATTCTCCTTGACTGGCCACTCAAATAAATGTTGCTTTTTATCACTTCAAACTTTGGCATGAGAGACAGTTTAGTCATTTGATGCAGTCGACACATGACCCCTTTTGGTTCGGTAATGGTAAAAAATAGGAGGAAAAAGGGACATGATCAAAATTACACTGCCCAAATTTGTAATAAACATATTAGATCATTAATACTAATTAATAGTAACAATAATTTTAATAACAGAGGTAGGATGGGAAGCATAAAGCCAATTCATGCTAAAAAAATGCTGAATTATGTTTCTCTGGTCACATCAGGCATATATGTGAAAAGGAAATACTCCACGACATTAATAAAAAAGTTTGCAATGCAGGAAAGTATAACAAAACAAATCCGAAACAAAACAAAATACAGTATTGAAACAGCAACTGAAGACTGAGGACGGGGCAAGGGAGATAAACGAAAACCCTTAGAGTCCTGCAGACTCTCAACTTTTGGCTCTTAGACTCTGGCATAGGGCTGGAAATTTGAGACTGCACATAGTTTAAGGCAACTCCCCTCTGAAAATGTGGCTTAGGCCAGCGAAGCAGAGAGAAAGACCTCCCAAAGTGCAGAAAGGTGAAGGTGGGATTAAAGCCAAGAAAACTCACCAACCGCTTACAAAGCTGGTGGACTCTCAGCAACATCTTTTTCTTCTTCCCCATCATGTACTTCCTTTTCTCTTCAAGCATTACAGGGCTTAGTAACACATCAATTTGTCTTTTCTGATAAATAATTTTATTGGTTAAAAAACCAGAAAAGACAAATACCACATTTCTTAAAACCCTCTGTCATTCTAGTTTTCAATGTCAAAACAGCAGAGTAAAAGAGAAGTCTGTGGTTGCTGTCAAGTGGAGCTAGCTCTGTTACCTATGTCCTGCTTCCGGTGATGCTCTGTGGAATATGGCTGGGAACATCTCCCCATCTTATTGACTTCGACAAAAATTCTAAGCCCAGCCTCCTGATCGTTGAATGTAAAAAAAGGATCTATTACTCTCTTCTAATGTCATGGATTATTTAGGTTTCCTGTTCCTGGTAAGATTTGTCTTCTCTTTCCTGGCCAGGAGACTGATAGAAATCTTCAATTAAGTCAAGTTCCACATGCTTCACATGTTTATGTTCTGCAGTGTTTTCATCCTTTCCTTCTTATATATCAAAGCATGAAGGCGTGGCTGTGGTTGCTGGGGAAATTCTTTGTAGTTTGTTACCCAGGACTGGGTTATTATTGATCTGCATCTTTAGGGCCGGTTAGAAACACTTCTCAAGAGTTAAAGACCAAAATCTAGTTTTGATCAATAAGTTCTGTGAATATTTACCTTTTAGTTCTCAAAAAATGTGAGACCTACAAAAATGAACCAGGACATCTTTTCACTATGATATTGGTTTATACCTTAATCTGTCTTATCCTTTCTACTTAACAAGTGACTTTTTTTTCCTCTAGAAATGTTTGTTCTCAACTTTCAAGCCTTTTATTTATTTATTTATTTATTTTTATTTATTTATTTTTCCTTTTTTTTGTCTTTTTTCATGACCGGCAACGGATCGCAACCCTCAGTGTTGCGCCCGCACCTCACTCAGCCAGTGAGCGGCCAGTCTATATGTGGGATCTGAACCTTCGGCGGGAGCGCCGCAGCGCTCCCAAGCGGCGTACTGTAGCAGTGCACCACCAGGCCGGCCCTTTCAAGCCTCTTAAACTTTATTATCTTGCATTTCTTTTCTCCAAATTAAATCTGTTTGAATCTGCTATGTTTTCTTAATTTTGTCTAAACAGGTTTTACATACTGTGTGTGTGTGTGTGAGAGAGTGAGAGCGAGAGAGAGAGAGCACTAATATTCTAGCCTAGAAACCCACCTCAAGCTTAAGTTAGTAAACGAATCTTTCAAATAGTTTCCATTTACTTTCTCTCATGTCTCTTATTGGTGAGGTAGATAGAATACAGGTATATATTTTAACATTTTTCTTATGCTGGCTTTTAACACACTTTTTGTATATTTATATACAAATATATTTTAACCTTTCTGGAATTTATATTTGTGTTCTGTATGAAACAGATTTTTTTTTATTTGAATGGATAGCCACTTAAAAGTGTTAGCTGTCATACACCTTGCCCTGATTTGAAATTAAGCCTTTATTATTAACTTTTATAAAAACAACTGATTCTAAACTTCTATTTTGTTCCATTGATTAATTTGCAGCAATACCACCCTTGTTTAGTTATTGTTTTGCACCTGTACAACACTTGTTCAGTTATTACACTATACAAACCAGCATACTATCACACCATAATTTTATAGGATGTTATTATATTTGATCAAGCATGCTGCCAATCATTGCTTTATTTTTCAGAGCAATTTAAATTTTTTTTTTTTTTGCCAATTTTCTCTTCTATAAATATCAGCATCTTAAGAAAGTCTGTAAAATGTCTATTGTGATTTTGAGTAAGATTTAAAAGAACACGCAGTTCGATGGAGAGAAGTTGACGTTCTTCAATTTAAAGTATTCCTAATGATGGATGTGGCATATCTCTTCCTCCACAAAGTCAGTTTATTTTTATCTTTTACTAAATTTTTCCTGATCTCTTCACTACAACTTATACAATTTCATGTTAAATTTATTCCTAAAATCTTCACAGTTTTTTAATGAATAAGAACTTCTTTCTATGAAAATGGATAGTTAGTTATGACTTGTATTGGAATGTTACGATGCTTTTGTAAATTAATTTTGCATCTGATTTCTTGGCTAAACTAATTCGTAAGTTCTCCTGTGGTGTCAGTTTTGTGTTTGTAGATATTACATGAAAATAGTGTGAATTGAACAAAATAACTAAATAAGCAAATAAGAATTTCAATGGGAAGCAAAATAGAACAGCAGATGATGAGTAATTATTTTTGGAAATTTGATTATCCAGTTGAATCTCTAATTACAAAAGCATTTTGTCCCAAAGTCCCAGTTTACAAAGACATATAGGGAAAAATTACATTTACCAGATGTCACTTAAGGGCACAGAGTCAAACATGTACACACAGCCCATTCATTTTCTCTACATCAGATATTACCTTTGTATAAAATGTCAACTCAGATATTACCTTTCTATCAATTAAATGTAATTATTTACAAAATATTGCAAGGAATTTAAATGTTTTCTCTGTAAGTGCATATTGTATGTACACATACTCTTGCCCATGTATCTTGCAAGTTTTTATGCTTAATTTGATAAAATAACAAAGAATAAAATAGCAATTTGAGGAAAAGCAGAGAGATACAAACTCATGTGCAAAGCCTATTCTGCTGTTTGCATTACTAGCCAGTAACCTCAACAAAAATAATTATTACTCCCAAGAGGTTATAAATGTGTTCCTAATCTATAAATAATTAAGGGACAGTAAGGTAAGTGAATGAAACATTTGTGAAATCCCTGAAATTTGAAATGGAGCAATTCTACATTTTGTACCTCAATTAAAAAAAAAAAAAAGACAGAGAGAGACTGTTTTTTTTTTTTTTTTTTTTTTTTTTTTTTTTTTTTTTTTTTTTTTTTTTCCTAAG
>NW_007742238.1:0-245 GCF_000696425.1 Galeopterus variegatus
GCCCTTCGAACTAAGTAATCTCATCACACCAAGCTCATCGATCTAAGTAAACTCATCAGACTAAGCACATCGATCTCATTAAACTCATCAGACCGAGCTTCATGATCTAAGTAAACTCATCAGGCCGAGCTCATCGATCTAAGTAAACTCATCAGTACAAGCACATCGATCAAAGTAAACTCAGCAGACCAAGCTCATCGATCTAAGTAAACGCCTCAGACCAAGCACATTGATCTACGTAAACT
>NW_007742238.1:4360-5415 GCF_000696425.1 Galeopterus variegatus
AGACCTGAATAATCGATCAAGAAAAACTTATCAGACAAAGCAAATCAATCTCAGAAAACTAATCAGACCAAGCTTATCGATCTAACTGAACTCTTCTGACCAACCTCATCGATCTAAGTTAACTTATCAGACCAAGCACATCGATCTAAGTAAACTCATCAGACCGAGCTCATCGATCTAAGTAAACTCATCAGACTGAGCTCATCGATCTAAATAAACTCATCAGACAAAGCCCAGCGATCTAAATAAACTCACCTGACCAAGCTCGTCGATCTCAGTAAACTCATCAGACCAAGCACATCGATCTAAGTAAATTCATCAGAGCAAGATCTTCGATCTGAGTAAACTCATCAGACCGAGCTCATTCATCTAAGTAAACTCATCAGACCAAGCTCATCAATTTAAGTAAAGTCATCAGAGAAAGCAAACCCATCTAATTAAACTCATCAGAACAAGCCCTTCGATCTAAGTAAACTCATCACACCAAGCACATTGATCTAAGTAAACTCATCAGACCAAGCTGTTCAATATAAGTAAACTCATCCGACTAAGCTCATCGATATATGTAAACTCTTCATACCAAGCTAATCGATCTAAGTAAACTCATCAGACCAAGCAAATTGATCAAGCAGAAATAATCATACCAAGCTAATCGATCTAGGAAAACTAATCATACAAAGCTTATCAATCTAGGAAAAATATTCAGACCAAGCTAATCGATGAAGGATTACTAATCAGACCTGACTAATCGATCAAGAAAAACTAATCAGACAAAGCAAATCGATCTCAGAAAACTCATCAGACCAAGCTTATCGATCTAACTAAACTCTTCTGACCAACCTCATCGATCTAAGTAAACTCATCAGACCAAGCTCATCAATATAAGTAAAGTCATCAGAGAAAGCAAATCCATCTAATTAAACTCATCAGAACAAGCCCTTCGATCTAAGTAAACTCATCACACCAAGCACATTGATCTAAGTAAACTCATCAGACCAAGCTAATCATTCTAAGTATACTCATCACACCAAGCTAATCCGTCTAGGAAAAATAAT
>NW_007742238.1:6080-6741 GCF_000696425.1 Galeopterus variegatus
AATATAAGTAAACTCCTCAGACCAAGCCCTTCGATCTAAATAAACTCATCAGACCAAGCTCTTCAATCTAAGTTAAGTCATCACTACAAGCTCATCGATCTAAGTAAACTCATCAGACCAAGCACATTGATCTTAGAAAACTCATCAGACCAAGCGCATTGATCTAAGTAACTCATCAGACCGAGCTCATCAATCCAAGTAAACTCATCAGACCCCACACATCGATCTAAGTGAACTCATCACACCATGCTACTCGATCCAAGTAAACTCATCAGACCGAGCACATTGATCTACGTAAACTCATCAGACCTAGCTCATCAATGTAAGTAAACTCATCAGACCGAGCTCATCGATCTAAGTAAACTCATCAGACCAAGCTCATCGATCTAAGTAAACTCATAAGACCAAGCTCAACGATGTAAATAAACTCATCAGAGCAAACAAATGTATCTAAATAAACTCATCATACCAAGCCCTTTGATGTAAGTAATCTCATCACACCAAGCTCATTAATCAATATAAACTCATCAGACCAAGCACATGGATCGATGTAAACTCATCAGACCGAGCTCATCGATGTAAGTAAACTCATCAGACCGAGCTCATCGATCTAAGTAAACTCATCAGACCAAGCTCATCGATCTAAGTAATCTCATAAGAC
>NW_007742238.1:7068-7537 GCF_000696425.1 Galeopterus variegatus
GTAAACTCATCAGACCGAGCTCATCGATCTAAGGAAACTCATCAGACTAAGCTCATGGTTATAGGTAAACTCATCATACCATGCAAATCGATCTAAGTAAACTTATCAGACCAAAATAATCGATCTTGCAGAAATAATCAGACCAAGCTAATCGATCTAGGAAAACTAATCAGAGCAAGCATGTCAATCTAGGAAAAATAATCAGACCAAGCTAATCGAAGTAGGATTACTTATCAGACCAGACTAATCGATCTAGGAAAACTAATCAGACCAAGCAAATTGATCTCAGAAAACTTATCAGACCAAGATAATCAATCTAGGAAAACGCGATAAACTCAACAGACCAAGCTCATCGATCTAAATAAACTCATCAGGCCAAGCTAATCGATCTGGGAGAAATAATCAGACCAAGCTAATCGATGTAGGATGACTAATCAGACCTGACTAATCGATCAAAGAAAATTAATCA
>NW_007742238.1:8209-8791 GCF_000696425.1 Galeopterus variegatus
GAATCGATCTCAGAAAACTAACCAGACCAAGCTAATCGATCTAGAAAAACTCATCAGACCGAGCTCATTGATCTAAGTAAACTCATCAGAGAAAGCTAATCGATCTAAGTAAACTCATCTGACCAAGCACTTCGATCTAAGTAAAGTCATCACACCAAGCACATCGATTTACGTAAACTCAACAGACCAAGCACATCGATCTAAGTAAACTCATCAGACCAAGCTCATCGATCTAAGTAAACTCATCCGACCAAGCTAATCGATCTTGGAGAAATAATCAGACCAAGCTAATCGATGTAGGATGACTAATCAGACCTGACTAATCGATCAAAGAAAATTAATCAGACCTAGCGAATCGATCTCAGAAAACTAACCAGACCAAGCTAATCGATCTAGAAAAACTCATCAGACCGAGCTCATTGATCTATGTAAACAAATCAGACCAAGCTCATTGTTCTAAGTAAACTCATCAGACCAAGCTAATCATTCTAAGTATAGTCATCAGACAGAGCACATTGATCTAAGTAAACTCATCAGACCAAGCTCATTGATCTAAGTAAACTCATCAGACCAAGCTAATCA
>NW_007742238.1:11474-12132 GCF_000696425.1 Galeopterus variegatus
ATCGATATATGTAAACTCTTCATACCAAGCAAATCGATCTAAGTAAACTCATCAGACCAAGCAAATCGATCAAGCAGAAATAATTACACCAAGCTAATCGATCTAGGAAAACTAATCATACAAAGCTTATCAATCTAGGAAAAATAATCAGACCAAGCTAATCGATGAAGGATTACTAATCAGACCTGACTAATCGATCAAGAAAAACTAATCAGACAAAGCAAATCGATCTCAGAAATCTCAACAGACCAAGCTTATCCATCTAACTAAACTCTTCAGACCAACCTCATCGATCTAAGTAAACTCATCAGACAAATCTCATTGATCTAAATAAACTCATCAGACCAAGCTAATCATTCTAAGTATACTCATCAGACAGAGCTAATTGATCTAATTAAACTCATCAGACTAAGCTCATCGATCTAAGTAAACTCATCAGACTAAGCACATCGATCATAGTAAACTCATCTGACCAAGCACATAGATTTAAGAAAACTCATCAGACCAAGCACATCGATCTAAGAAAACTCATCAGAGAAAGCTATTCCATCTAAGTAACCTCATCAGACCAAGCCCTTTGATCTAAGTACACTCATTAGACAAAGCTCATCGATCTATTTAAGCTCATCAGAGAAAGCTAATCGATCGAAGTAAACTC
>NW_007742238.1:13478-14331 GCF_000696425.1 Galeopterus variegatus
AGCTCATCGATCTAAGTAAACTCATCAGACCAAGCTCATCGATCTAAGTAAACTCATCAGAGAAAGCTAATCGATCTAATTAAACTCATCAGACCAAGCACATCGATCTAAGTAAACTCATCAGACCGAGCTCATCGATCTAAGGAATCTCATCAGACTATGCTCATCGATATAACTAAACTCATCATACCAAGCTAATCGATCTAAGTAAACTCATCAGACCAAGCTAATCGATCTAGCAGAAATAATCAGACCAAGCTAATCGATCTAGGAAATACAATCAGACCAAACTAATCGTTCTAGGAAAACTAATCAGAGCAAGCATGTCAATCTAGGAAAAATAATCAGACCAAGCGAATCGATGTAGGATTACTAATCAGACCAAGCTAATCAATCTAGGAAAACTAAACAGACCAAGCTTATCGATCTAACTAAACTCTTCTTACCAACCTCATCGATCTACGTAAAATTATCAGACCAAGCTGATCAATCTAATTAAACTCATCAGGCCAAGCTCATCGATCTCAGTAAACTCATCAGACAAAGCACATCGATCTAAGTAAATTCATCAGAGCGAGATCATCGATCTGAGTAAATTCATCAGACCGAGCTCATCGATCTAAGTAAACTCATCAGACCAAGCTCATCGATCTAAGTAAACTCATCAGAGAAAGCTAATCGATCTAAGTAAACTCATCAGACCAAGCCCTTCGATCTAAATAACCTCATCACACCAAGCTCATCGATCTAAGTAAACTCATCAGACCAAGCACATACATCTAAGAAAACTCACGAGACGAAGCACATCTATCTAAGTAAACTCATCAGACCGAGCTCATCAATCTAAGTAAAC
>NW_007742238.1:14822-16441 GCF_000696425.1 Galeopterus variegatus
TTCATCAGACCGAGCTCATCGATCTAAGTAAACTCATCAGACCAAGCTCATCGATCTAAGTTAAGTAATCAGAGAAATCTAATCCATGTAAGTAAACTCATCAGACCAAGCCCTTCAATCTTATTAAACTCATCAGACTAAGCTCATCGATCTAAGTAAACTCATCAGACCAAGCACATCGATCTAAGTAAACTCATCAGACCAAGCACATCGATCTATGTAAACTAATTGGACCGAGCTCATCGATCTAAATAAACTCATCAGACCAAGCTCATCAATCTAATTAAACTCATCAGACCAAGCCCTTCGATCTAAGTAAAGTCATCACACCAAGCTCAACGATCTAAGTAAACTCATCAGACCAAGCGCATAGATCTAAGTAAACACATCAGAGAAAGCTATTCGATCTAAGTAAATTTATCAGACCAAGCACTTCGATCTAAGTAAACTCATCAGACCAAGTTCATCGATCTAAGTAAACTCATCAGAGAAAGCTAATCGATCTAAGTACACTCATCAGACCAAGCCCTTCAATCTAAATAACCTCATCACACCAAGCTCATCGATCTAAGTAAACTCATCAGACCAAACACATACATCTAAGTAAACTCACGAGACGAAGCACATCTATCTAAGTAAACTCATCAGACCGAGCTCATCAATCTAGGTAAACTCATCAGACTGAGCTCATTGATCTAAATAAACTCATCAGACAAAGCCCATCGATCTAAGTAAACTCATCAGACCAAGCACATCGATCTAAGTAAATTCATCAGAGCAAGATCATCGATCTGAGTAAACTCATCAGACCGAGCTCATTGATTTAAGTAAACTCATCAGACCAATCTCAACAATCAAAGTAAAGTCATTAGAGAAAGCAAACCCATCTAATTAAACTCATCAGAACAAGACCTTCGATCTAAGAAAACTCATCACACCAAGCACATTGATCTAAGTAAACTCATCAGACCAAGCTGTTCAATATAAGTAAACTCATCCGACTAAGCTCATCGATATATGTAAACTCTTCATACCAAGCTAATTGATCTAAGTAAACTCATCAGACCAAGCNTCATCGATCTTAGTAAACTCATCAGACCAAGCACATCGATCTAAGTACATTCATCACAGCGGGATCATCGATCTGAGTAAACTCATCAGACCGAGCTCATCAATCTAAGTATACTCATCCGACCAAGCTAATCGATCTATGAGAAATAATCAGACCCAGCTAATGGATGTAGGATGACTAATAAGACCTGACTATTCGATCAAGGAAAACTAATCAGACCAAGTGAATCTATCTCAGAAGACTAATCAGACCAAGCTAATCGATCTAGGAAAACTCTTCAGACCAAGCTCATCGATCTAATTAAACTCATCAGACCAAGCACATAGATTTAAGTAAACTCATCAGACCAATCTAATCGATCTAAGTAAACTCACCGGACAGAGATAATTGATCTAACTAAACTAATCAGACTAAGCTCATCGATATAATAAACTCATCATACCAACCTAATTGATCTAAGTAAACTCATCAGACCAAGCTAATCGGTCTAGCAGAAATAATCAGACCAAGCTATTCGATCTAGGAAGTACAATCAGACCAAGCTAAT
>NW_007742238.1:18312-18695 GCF_000696425.1 Galeopterus variegatus
GCTAATCGATCTTAGTAAACTCATCAGACCAAGCATATCGATCTAAGTAATCTCATGAGACTGAGCTCAACAATCTAAGTAAACTCATCAGATCAAGCTAATCGATCTAGCAGAAATAATCAGACCAAGATAATCGATCTGGGAAATACAATCAGACCAAACTAATCGATCTAGGAAAACTAATCAGAGCAAGCATGTCAATCTAGGAAAAATAATCAGACCAAGCTAATCGATGTAGGATTACTAATCAGACCAGACTAATCGATCAAGGAAAACTAATCAGACCCAGCAAATTGATCTCAGAAAACTTATCAGACCAAGATAATCTATCTAGGAAAACTAATCAGACCAAGCAAATCGATCTAACTAAACTCTTCTGACCA
>NW_007742238.1:19586-19930 GCF_000696425.1 Galeopterus variegatus
TCAGACAGAGCTAATTGATCTAATTAAACTCATCAGACTAAGTTCATCGATCTAAGTAAACACATCAGATTAAGCACATCGATCTAAGTAAACTCATCAGACCAAGCACATCGATCAAAGTAAACTCATCAGACCAAGCACACTGATCGAAGTAAACTCATAAGACCGAACTCATTGATCTAAGTAAACTCATCTGACCAAGCACATAGATCTAAGAAAACTGATCAGACCAAGCACATCGATCTAATTAAACTCAACAGACCGAGCTCATCCATCTAAGTACACTCATCCGACCAAGCACATCGATCTAAGTAAACTCATCAGACCGAGCACATTGATCTAAG
>NW_007742238.1:20497-20955 GCF_000696425.1 Galeopterus variegatus
TCTAAGTAAACTCATCAGACCAAGCTCATCAATCTAAGTAAAGTCATCAGAGAAAGCTAATCCATCTAATTAAATTCATCAGACCAAGCCCATCGATCTAAGTAAACTCATCACACCAAGTTCATCGATCTAAATAAACCCATCAGACCAAGCTCATCAATCTAAGTAAAGTCATCAGAGAAAGCAAATCCATCTAATTAAACTCATCAGACCAAGCCCTTCGATCTAAGTAAACTCATCAGACCAAGCACATTGATCTAAGTAAACTCATCAGACCAAGCTAATCATTCTAAGTATACTCATCAGACCAAGCTCATTGATCTAAATAAATTCATCAGAGCGAGATCATCGATCTGAGTAAACTCTTCAGACCGAGCTCATCGATCTAAGTAAACTCATCAGACCAAGCTCATCAATCTAAGTAAAGTCATCAGAGAAAGCTAATCCATCTAATTAAA
>NW_007742238.1:21955-22700 GCF_000696425.1 Galeopterus variegatus
TTCGATCTAAGTAAACTCATCACACCAAGCTCATCGATCTAAGTAAACTCATCAGACCAAGCTAATCGATCTAAGTAAACTCATCAGACCAAGCAAATCGATCAAGCAGAAATAATCATACCAAGCTAATCGATCTAGGAAAACTAATCATACAAAGCTTATCAATCTAGGAAAAATAATCAGACCAAGCTAATCGATGAAGGATTACTAATCAGACCTGACTAATCGATCAATTAAAACTAATCAGACCAAGCGAATCGATCTGGCAAAACTAATCAGACAATCAAATCGATCTCAGAAAACACATCAGACCAAGCTTATCGATCTAACTAAACTCTTCTGACCAACCTCATCGACTTAAGTAAACTCATCAGACCAATCTCATTGATCTAAATTAACTCATCAGACCAAGCTAATCANGACCAAGCTAATCAATCTAGGAAAACTAATCAGACCAAGCTCATCAATCTAAGTAAACGCATCAGGCCAAGCTCATGGATCTCATTAAACTCATCAGACCAAGCACATCGATCTAAGTAAATTCATCAGAGCGAGATCATCGATCTGAGTAAACTCATCAGACCAAGCTCATCGATCTAAGTAAACTCATCTGACCAAGCTCATCGATCTAAGTAAAGTCATCAGAGAAAGCAAATCCATGTAAGTAAACTCATCAGACTAAGTCCTTCGATCTAAGTAAACTCATCACAAAAAGCTCATCGATCTAAGTAAACTCATCAGACCA
>NW_007742238.1:22975-23811 GCF_000696425.1 Galeopterus variegatus
CATCGATCTAAGTAAACTCATCAGAGAAAGCTAATCGATCTAAGTAAACTCATCAGACCAAGCACTTCGATTTAATTAAAGTCATCACACCAAGCACATCGATTTAAGTAAACTCATCAGACCAAACACATCGATCAAAGTAAACTCATCAGACCAAGCACACTGATCGAAGTAAACTCATAAGACCGAACTCATCGAACTAAGTAAACTCATTTGACCAAGCACATAGATCTATGAAAACTCATCAGACCAAGCACATCGATCTAAGTAAACTCAACAGACCGAGCGCATCGATCTAAGTAAACTCATCCGACCAAGCACATCGATCTAAGTAAACTCATCAGACCGAGCTCATTGATCTAAGTAAACTCTTCAGACCAAGCTCATCAATCTAAGTAAAGTCATCAGAGAAAGCTAATTCAACTAAGTAAACTCATCGCACCAAGCTCATCGATCTAAGTAAACTCATCAGAGCCAGCTCATCGATCGAAGTAAACTCATCAGACCAAGCACTTCGATTTAATTAAAGTCATCACACCAAGCACATCGATTTAAGTAAACTCATCAGACCAAACACATCGATCAAAGTAAACTCATCAGACCAAGCACACTGATCGAAGTAAACTCATAAGACCGAACTCATCGATCTAAGTAAACTCATCTGACCAAGCACATAGATCTATGAAAACTCATCAGACCAAGCTCATCGATCTAAGTAAACTCAACAGACCGAGCTCATCGATCTAAGTAAACTCATCCGACCAAGCACATCGATCTAAGTAAACTCATCAGACCGAGCTCATTGATCTAAGTAAACTCATCAGAGAAAGCTAATC
>NW_007742238.1:25454-26001 GCF_000696425.1 Galeopterus variegatus
TAAGCTCATCAGAGAAAGCTAATCGATCTATGTAAACTCATCGGACAGAGCTAATTGATGTAAGAAAACTCATCCAACCAAGCCCATCAATCTATCTAAAGTCATCACACCAAACACATCAATCTAAGTAAACTCATCAGACCAAGCTCATCGATATAAGTAAACTCATCAGACCGAGCTCATTGATCTAAGTAAACTCATCAGACTGAGCTCATCGATATAAGTAAACTCATCAGACCAAGCCCTTCGATCTAATTAAACTCATCAGACCAAGCTGTTCAATCTCAGTAAACTCATCAGACCAACCACAACGATCTAAGTAAATTCATCAGAGCAAGATCATTGATCTAAGAAAACTCATCAGAACGAGCACATTGATCTAAGTAAACTCTTCAGACCAAGCTCATCAATCTAAGGAAAGTCATCAGAGAAAGCTAATCCATGTAAGTAAACTCATCAGACCAAGCCCTTCGATCTAAGTAAACTCATCACACCAAGCTCATCGATATAAGTAAATTCATCAGACCAAGCTAATCGATCTAAGTAC
>NW_007742238.1:26920-28069 GCF_000696425.1 Galeopterus variegatus
TGACCAAGCACATAGATCTAAGAAAACTGATCAGACCAAGCACATCGATCTAATTAAACTCAACAGACCGAGCTCATCTATCTATGAAAACTCATCCGACCAAGCACATCGATCTAAGTAAACTCATCAGACCGAGCTCATTGATCTAAGTAAACTCATCAGAGAAAGCTAATCGATCAAAGTAAACACATCAGACCAAGCACTTCGATCTAAGTAAAGTCATCACTCCAAGCACATCGATTTAAGTAAACTCATCAGACCAAGCTCATCGTTCTAAGTAGACTCACCAACCGAGCTCATCGACCTAAGTAAACTAATCACATTGACCTCATCCATCTAAGTAAACACAAGAGAACGAGCTCATCGATCAACATAAACTCATCAGACAAAGCCCTTGGATCTAAGTAAACTCATCAGACCAAGCTCGTCGATCTTAGTAAACTCATCAGACCAAGCACTTCGATCTACGTACATTCACCACAGCAAGATCATCGATCTGAGTAAACTCATCAGACCGAGCTCTAGCTAGATTCATTTGTCATTGGACAGAGCTAATAGATCTAACTAAACTCATCAGACTTAGCACATCGATATAAGTAAACTCATCATACCAAGCTAATCGATCTTAGTATACTCATCAGACCAAGCACATTGATCTAAGTAAACTCATCAGACCAAGCACATCGATCTAAGTAAACTCATCAGACCGAGCTCATCGATCTAAGGAAACTCATCAGACTATGCTCATCGATATAACTAAACTCATCATACCAAGCAAATCGATCTAAGTAAACTCATCAGACCAAGCTAATCGATGTAGCAGAAATAAACAGACCAAGCTAATCGATCTGGGAAATACAATCAGACCAAGCTAATCGTTCTAGGAAAACTAATCAGAGCAAGCATGTCAATCTAGGAAAAATAATCAGACCAAGCTAATNAAGCTCATCTGACCAAGCACTTCGATCTAAGTAAAGTCATCACACCAAGCACATCGATTTAGGTAAACTCACCAGACCAAGCACATCGATGTAAGTCAACTCATCAGACCAAACACATCGATCTAAGTAAACTCATCATACCAAGCGAATTGATCTAACTAAACTCATAAGACCAATCTGATCGATCTAAGTAAACTCATCAGACTAA
>NW_007742238.1:29094-29315 GCF_000696425.1 Galeopterus variegatus
ATCTTAGTAAACTCATCAGACCAAGCACATTGATCTAAGTAAACTCATCAGACCAAGCACACTGATCTAAGTAAACTCATCAGACCATGCTCTTCATTCTCAATAAACTCATCATACCAAGTTAATCGATCTTAGTAAACTCATCAGTCTGAGCTCATCAATATAAGTAAACTCTTCATACCAAGCTAATCGATCTAAGTAAACTCATCAGACCAAGCAAA
>NW_007742238.1:30668-31660 GCF_000696425.1 Galeopterus variegatus
AGACCGAGCTCATCGATCTAAGTAAACTCATCAGACCGAGCTCATCGATCTAAGTAAACTCATCAGACCAAGATGTTCGATCTAAGTAAACTCATCTGACCAAGCACATCGATCAAAGTAAACTCATCAGACCAAGCACATCGATCTAAGTAAACTCATCAGGCCAAGCACATCGATCTAAGTAAACTCATCAGAACAAAGACATCGATCTAAGTAAACTCATCAGACCAAGCTCATCGATCTACGTAATCTCATCACACCAAGCTCATCGATCCAAGTAAATTCATCAGACAAAGCACATTGATCTAAATAAACCAATCAGATTAAGGGAATGGATCTAAAGAAACTCATCATACCAAGACCTTCAATCTAAGTAATCTCATCCCACCGATCTCATCGATCTAAGTAAACTCATCAGACCAAGCACATCGATCTAAGGAAACTCATCAGACCGAGCTCATTGACCTAAATAAACTCATCAGGCCGAGCTCATCAATCTAAGTAACCTCATCAGACCGAGCTCATCGATCTACGTAAACTCATCAGACCGAGGTCATCGATCTAAGTAAACTCATCAGACCTAGATGTTCGATCTAAGTAAACTCATCTGACCAAGCACATCGATCAAAGTAAACTCATCCGACCAAGCATATCTATCTAAGTAAACTCATAAGACCAAGCACATCGATCTAAGTAAAATCATCAGACCGAGCTTATCGATCTAAGTAACCTCATCAGAGAAAGCTATTCGATCTAAGTAAACTCATCAGACCGAGCTTATCGATCTAAGTAACCTCATCAGAGAAAGCTATTCGATCTAAGTAAACTCATCAGATCAAGCCATTCGATTTAATTAAAGTCATCACACCAAGCACATCGATTTAAGTAAACTCATCAGACCAAACACATCGATCTAAGTAAACTCATCAGACTAAGCTCATTGATCTAAGTAAACTCATCAGACTAAGCACATCGATCTAAGTAAACTCATC
>NW_007742238.1:32512-33046 GCF_000696425.1 Galeopterus variegatus
GACCAAGCACATCGATCTAAGTAAACTCAACAGACCGACCTCATCGATCTAAGTAAACTCATCAGACCAAGCACATCGATCTAAGTAAACTCAACAGACCGACCTCATCGATCTAAGTAAACTCATCAGACCAAGCACATCGATCTAAGTAAACTCAACAGACCGACCTCATCGATCTAAGTAAACTCATCTGACCAAGCACATCGATCTAAGTAAACTCAACAGACCGACCTCATCGATCTAAACTCATCAGACCAAGCACATCGATCTAAGTAATCTCATCCGACCGAGCTCATCGATCTAAGTAAACTCATCAGACCGAGCTCACCGATCTAACTAAACTCATCAGACCAAGCTCATCTATCTTATTAAACTCATCAGACCAAGATCCTCGATCTAATTAAACTCATCAGAGAAAGCTAATCGATCTAAGTAAACTCATCACACCAAACTCATCGATCCAAGTAAACTCATCATACCAAGCTCATCGATCTAAGTAAACTCATCAGACCAAGCACATCGATCTAAGTAAAC
>NW_007742238.1:33757-34228 GCF_000696425.1 Galeopterus variegatus
CATCGATCTAAGTAAACTCATCAGACCAAGCACATTGATCTAAATAAACTCATCAGACCATACTAATCGATCTAAGTAAACTCATTGGACAGAGCTAATAGATCTAACTAAACTCATCAGACTAAGGTCATCGATATAAGTAAACTCATCATACCAAGCTAATCGATCTTAGTAAACTCATCAGACCAAGCACATTGATCTAAGTAAACTCATCAGACCATGCTCTTCAATCTCAGTAAACTCATCATACCAACCTAATCGATCTTAGTAAACTCATCAGACCAAGCACATTGATCTAAGTAAACTCATCAGACCAAGCACATCGATCTAAGTAAACTCATCAGACCGAGCTCATCGACATAAGGAAACTCATCAGACTATGCTCATCGATATAACTAAACTCATCATACGAAGCAAATCGATCTAAGTAAACTCATCAGACCAAGCTAATCGATCTAGCAGAAATAATCA
>NW_007742239.1:0-627 GCF_000696425.1 Galeopterus variegatus
TTACTCAACTAAACTTTGTACCTCTGCTTCCTCATCTGGAAACTGTGACTCACAATGGAATTTAATTCACAGTATTGTTAGGAGGATTAAATAAGATTAATTTACATAAATTTCCTGACATATAATAAGTGCTCAATAAAGCTCAGCTATTGACTATTATTCAAAATAATTACATCCTTTTCGGGAACAAAATAAAAATTCCCGCCTCATCTATGACTATTTCATATTGTATCACCAATCCTGGCCAATGAAATGAGCCTAGAAAATNTTGGTTCTAAAACCCTTACAGACTTTCGTATGATCAGCTCTTTAACACACCTGGAATTTCCTGTTGCAGAAGGTGTGAAAAAGAATCTAACATTATTGGTTTCAAACAGATAGTGAGTTTCCCCCAAATCATCTGCATCCTTCCAGCTCTGGTTCACAATGCCGTCTCTTCTGCAAACTGAATCTCCACATAAACGTGAATCTCTTTCTGGGTTTTCTGTACTAATTACCGATTCTCATGTATTTTCTCTTTCAGACGAACTTCCAAATCAGCTTCTCAAGTTTCAATATCCTGTTGGTATTCTGATTGCCATTGGACCGAATTTTGCAAGCCGGGAAAAAAAGTTATTTTAATTTTAA
>NW_007742239.1:2268-4101 GCF_000696425.1 Galeopterus variegatus
AAAAAAAAAAAAAGATTTATCCAAGGAATGTAGGTATGGATTATCATGTCCAAATCCATTGATAAGACTCATTAAGTTATTAGGCAAAGCAAGAAATGATCACCTGAAAAGATGCCCATAAGTATTTTATAAAATATAATACCATGTTTAGTATAAAAAGCTTTGGCTGATTAGGAATAAAAGAAAATATTCTTATGAAACAAAGGGGATTTTATCAAAACCTTACAGGAATCACTATATTTTCAGGAAAATACTTGAGCAGGTTACTAAATGCCTTTGAGAACCCAATGCAAAACCTGGACACAATACNCCAGGCTCAAGGGGCCCAGAGTCGAGGGGCCCAGGGTCGAGGGGCCCAGGGTCGAGGGGCCCAGGGTCGAGGGGACCTAGGGTGGAGGTGGCCAGGCCTGGCTGCAGCAGGTGTGCAGGGCCGGCTGCTGCCGGGCAGGGAGGCGCCAGGCACCCCTTCTGCACCCCCTGGGCAGCGGTCGTTTGGAGCTGGCCGCGCTCGCTGGAGAAGGTCGTTCGCACGTGCACAAATGCCGCCTCCAGCCTGACGAGCCGGACTTCCCTGAAGAGCAGCTGCTCTCAAGCTGTTTTGCAGGAAACTCCTTCGCATTTTAGTCTGAGCCCCTCACTGTCGACCACTTGAATATCCGTTTTAGCCTCGTTTAAGCACCTGTGCCTGTGAAAATGTGAGTTTGACGTCCCCGCCACAGTGTCCACACCCACGGAGATAAAGCACAGCCGTCAAGGGGCGCGTGCTACCCCTCGCCACTGAGCGTCATTGCTGCCCGCACGGGGACAGGGCAGAGCGCCCTGGGGTGGGGGACGGGGCGGGGCGTCCCCGGGGGGGAGGTGGGGGACGGGGCGGGGCGTCCCCGGGGGTGACGAGGGTGGGGGGAGAGCTCCCCGGGCGACGGGTCAGAGCACCCTGGGGACAGGGCAGAGAGCCCGGGGACGTTGGGACCGGTCGGAGCGCCCCCGGGGTGGGGTGGGGAGGGGACTGGTCAGCAGGCCCCGACCTGGCCGCGGAGGAAGCGCAGCAGTGCCCATGTCTTGCGCTGCAGTTGCCGGGGCGGGGGCCGTCCCCTAGCGGCCAGGCCCTGGTTCCTCCTGAGCAGACTCCCAGCCCGGAGCCTCCCGGGGACAGAGAGAGGCCAAGTGGGAAACCAGGTTCCCAGCAAGCTGGAGTCTGCGGTGGCTCCGGCCTGACGTGTGTCCTTACTTCTGGAGCTGCAGCGAGCCACACGGGGGGAAGTGGACAGATGGCCCGGGGGTCGAGAAAGCCGCACAGCTTGCTGGCCCGGGTCCACCAGGGCCACCAGCACGGGAGTCCCTGACGGAGCTGAGCGCTGGCCCAGGCAGGGTGGCGCCTCTTCAGAGCATTCCGCCCTGGACACTCGGGCAGCCCTGGGACTCCAGCGGCCCTGCCTGCCAGCCCGATCTCAAAGGCCCTCTGTGTCCCCCCAGGCCTGGGGTTGGGAACCAGCCTCAAGATAATGAGCTGGGGGCGCTCATCCACACCCCCCTCCCTCACTGCAGACAGAGAAAGAGGGTCCTGACGGGGCCGGCGGGGGCGGGCGGCCTGGCCAGGCTCACACAGGCCCTCCTGGCTGGAACCACGGTCTCCTGCCGCCAGCCCGTGCCCACGCCCTGACTCCCAGAGCGACAGTGGCAGTTGCCACAGCCATTTGAGGGGAACTAATGCTTTTGGAAACATGCCACGGGTATCATGCAAAGTAGGCCAGAAAGAAATTTTTTAAATGTGGGAAAACACAGTGTAGAATACTAAACTGACATACTTAAAAATCTTAAAGTGATGAATACTTT
>NW_007742239.1:5917-6649 GCF_000696425.1 Galeopterus variegatus
CAGTTTTTCATACTATACTCTTATAATACAACATAGAACTCTTCTGTGACCAAATGTGTGGAAATTTCTTCCCACTAACCCACCAAGCAATTCTCCAGCAGATTCAGAGAAATGCTTACTTATCTTTGCCATTTTATTATAAAGGACACTGTAAAGGATACAGAGGAATAGCCAGATGGAAAAGATGTAAAGGGCAAGGTATATGGGAACGGACACAGTTTCTATACCCCTGCCAGGCACTATACCCTCCAGAAACCTCCAAATATTCAGCTATCCAGAAACTCCCCAAACTCAGTCACTTCAGGTTTTTATGGAAGCTTCATTACATAGACATGATTGATTAAACCAATGGCCACTGGTGATCAACTTAACCTTCAGCTCCTCTTCCCTCCCTGGAGGTGGGGATAGGGCTGAAAAGTCCCGACACTCTCTCTAACCCTGCCTTGGTCTTTCTTGTGACCCACCCCCATCCTGAAGCTACCTGGGGNAATATCACAAGATGCAAAGCTCTGTTGAAAGAAATTAAAGACCTAAATAAGTGGAAAGACATCCCATGCTCATGGATTAGAAGACTTAATATGGTTCAAGATGGCAATACTCCTTAAACTGTTCTACACATTCAACCCAATCCCTGGATTCTTTGTAGAGTTTGACAAACTGTGGAAATTCAAGTGACCCCAAATTGTTAAAACAATCTTGAAAAAGAAGAATAAAGTTGGAGGACTTGTACGT
>NW_007742239.1:8576-9399 GCF_000696425.1 Galeopterus variegatus
TTCAGTTACTTTTATCTGGGCGATGGGCTAATCATGTGGCCAGCATCTCACAACTGAAGAGCGGAAAAGTAACAAAGTGTCCTCTGCAGGGAAAATGGTGTCAGTTTGGTTCACAGGCCTGGACCTATCCTGTCTCATTCCCCCTGAGAGTCTTTATTCTCCATAGTCTCAAAGGGGAGATGGCTGGAGGTTTTGAGAAAGGAGATGCTCAGTTTCCCTGGGTTCAGGTTTCAGGACATGCCTCTGGGTTTCCAGCCACTCCCCAAGGTCTCACACCCCCTCCTCTGGGACCTCCCCTAGAGGAAATCTGTTGCTGCCAGTTAGACCTATTTTCAGCACCAACACTGGGAAACTGAGACCACAGGGGGCTGGCTTATGCAAATCCAGTGGCTGGGCATGCTCAGTAGAGAGGGGTCAGTTAACCCTGGTAGCTGAATGACCTTCCACTAGAGGTGTTGGAGAGCACAGAATACTCTTGAATATGTCTGATCCATGTGATAGGATTTGACTAGAGAACATGCTCCAAAATGAGACCAACTCAGCATGTGCAAGACTATGTTACATAACTGGGAGCCACCCCCTTAACTGAATATTCATTAGGTAGAGAAACTATAAAAATTGAATCCCAGCAGAAGGTGGCACTGGGGCTCACTGTCCTGGAGGCAGCCTGCACTCTGCCTGTACAGTGTGTGTTTCTTTCTCTTTCTATCAAACTTATTTTCAGCAAGAGGCTGCTTACTCTCTTGAGCAAGTCTGCACTCTGAACTGAGCTTCAAGGTGTGTATTTCTTGCTTTTGTGAAAAATTGGTGTGGACCCTGCTCA
>NW_007742239.1:10088-11533 GCF_000696425.1 Galeopterus variegatus
CTGCACTCTGCCTGTGGAGCGTGTGTTTCTTTCTCTTTATATCAAACTTATTTTCAGCAAGTGGCTGCTCACTCTCTTGAGCCAGTCTGCACTCCGAACTGAGCTTCAAGGTGTGTATTTCTTGCTTTTGTGAAAAATTGGTGTGGACCCTGCTCAGTCTCTGGAGCATGCCGCACTCTCTGTGGAAACCGCATTTGTCACCTATTATATTAAACCTGTTCTCACCTTCTACTGTGACTCTGCCCTTGGATTTTTTTCCTGTGGCGGAGTCAAGAACCTGGTAAGAGGACTGGGTGGGTTGAGGCCGACTATTGGGTCTCCCCCAGACCCTACCTCCGACATCAGTTTCTTCTTCTGTAACTTCTCCAAGCTGCCAAGGGGCTGTTGACCCTACCTGCCAGGAGGTGTAGAAATCTCTCACTGACTGATCTAATGGCTTATATAGGCCTGTTTCCACCGCAGTGATGTGGGCTGGTACCCCTGCATGAGCATCGTTTCATGTGGAACTGCTGAAGTCTGTAGGAAACAAACTCAACTAACAGGCTAAGCAGTAGTAAGATAACTACCAACCACCCCAGGAGAGGCAGGAGCCATGGAAGACTAGGGAGGACACTTTGCACTTCTGATGGTTGACCAGAGGTAGTCAAGATCAGGAGGAGGTGGGGTGGGCAACACAGCAGAGTCCAACACTCAGTATGTCCAGGAAAGTTGCCAGACCTAGGACTAACCATCACGTCATTTATCTGGTGGCAAGCTGGTTTCTCAGGATATTTACTTTCTGAATAGATATTTGAGGTCTTCCGTGGGTTCACATGAGTAGGTACGTTCTCTTTAGGGTGCATCTGTGTGTTCAGGAAAGAAAAATTTCAATCTGAAAAGGTGTACCCAGCTGGAAATTCCTTGTAATTTGACTGCTGTGGGGGTAGCTAGAATTACTTGATAGAGACCTTTCCATCTGGGTAACAACGGATTCCCAGGAGACCCTTCTTTCCAAGCTTTTAGTAGGACTTGGTCCCTAGGATTTATTGACAAGGGAATAGCCTCCTCTTGCATTGGGGCTGGCAGAACCCCATTTCCATATTCTGCAGTGGCCTTTGGACTTGCCCCAAACTGATAATATACTGCAATGCCTGGCTAGTTTCCTCACCAGTCAAAAGGTAAGAGAGAAAGGCCTGACATATGTCATTTCAAATGGTCCTGGCATGCAACCAGACTCTGAGTAAGGTGATTGGGAGCATCTTGACCCAATGTTCCTGGGTTTCTTGGCACAACTTTGCATTAGCAAAGTTTTCTTGAGGGTATGGTTCATCTTTCCTCCTTTTCTGATGACTGTGGATGCCAAGAAGAAAGCAGTTTATATTGTATTCTAAGGGGTGTGGCACATCCCTGGGTGATTTTGACCACAAAAGAAAGCCCACTGTCATGCTGGGTGCTCCTGGGGAGGC
>NW_007742239.1:12771-13340 GCF_000696425.1 Galeopterus variegatus
CAGTCTTTTAGACACTACCCTTGGGCCGCCTGTTGGTCACCCTCTTGTAGAGCTTCCTCCCATTCTAGTTGAGAGTCCTCGGGCCTTGTAGGGAGTGTGGAGAAGTCCACTATTAGGGCCATTTCTAATACTGGGGTGGATGAGTGGGGGCCCTGCTTTGCTGCCCGATTGGCATGACTATTTCCTTGGCTAGTAGAGGACGCATCTTGTTGGTGTCCTTTGCAGTGAATAACTATGACTTCAGGGGGAAGCTGTACTGCTTCCAAAAGCTTCAAAGTCAACTCTTGGTGCTTTAAAGGAGAGGCTTTTCTGGGTCGCATGCTTCGGTCTTTCCGAATGGCAGCATGAGCATGTAAATATGAAACCCATATTTTGAACCAGTACACAAATTTACTCTCTTTTCTTTCACCAATTGTAATGCTCTAATCAAGACAATTAAGTCATACTTTTGGGCAGAGGTTGAAGGTGCAAGGGGCCTACCTTCAATGATATCATAGAGACTGACAATAGCGTAGCCCACTTTCCAGCTCCCCTGCTCCATAAAACCACTTCCACCAGTGCACCACTCT
>NW_007742239.1:14578-16122 GCF_000696425.1 Galeopterus variegatus
CAGAGTTAGCTTGGAGGCCTCTTCTACTAGTAGGGCAGTGACTGCAACAGGCCTTAAACAGCTAGGCCACCTGGAGACAACCGAATCGAACTGTTTGGAAAAATACTCCACTGGCCTTGGGTTTGGTCCCAGCCTTTGAGTTAACACCCCTATGGCTGTTCCGTGTTTTTCATGAACATATAGAGTAAAGGGCTTTTCTAAATGGGGGAATCCCAAAGCTGGGGCATAGCCTAGTTCTGCTTTTAAGGTCTCAAAGGCCCGCTGGCATTCCCAGGTCCAAATCAGGGGCTCCTGTTCCTCTCCCTTTAAGACCTCATATAGAGGTTTAACAATGACCCTGCAACTGGGGATCCAAATCCTGTCATTCCCAAGAAAGTTTGGCATTGCTTCTGAGTTTGTGGGACCTTGATGGAGATGATGGCCCTTTTTCTGTCCGAGGCAAGAGAATGGGCCCCTGGTGTTAGTTTAAAGCCCAGGTAATGAACCTGTTGTAAAGAGAGCGGGGCTTTTGTCAGAGACAACTTATATCCCCTTTCTGCTAAAAAGTTTAAAGTTGTAATAGTATTAACGTCTGAATCTTCCTTAGTTTTGCTGGCAATTAACAAATCATCTACATATTGTAATAAAATCGCTTCCTTAAGGTGTAAATCCCTCAGTTCTTTGGCTAAAGCATTTCCAAACAAGTGGGGACTCTCTAAATCCCTGAGGCCAAACAGTCCAAGTATATTGGGAAGCTTCGGAGGCAATGGGATTCCTCCACTCAAATGCAAATAAATATTGTGAATCAGGATTTAAAAGTATACAGAAAAAAGGCATCTTCTAAATCTAAGTTGTGGTGATATTGGGCGTGCCCTGGTACCTGGGTCAGTACGGTGTGAGGACTTCAGATGAGGGGCAAACGGAGTCACCGACTCATTTACTGCCCTGTGATCATGCACAAACCCATGTTCCCCATTAGGTTTTACACAGGGAGAACAGGGGTGTTACGTGGAGACTGGCAAGGGTCAATTAATTCATGTTTGAGAGATTTCCTGAAAACAGGTTGGATTTCTTTCTGAGCTGCTAATTTTAGTGGATGGTGCCTCGTCCAAGGGTACGATACCTCAGGTCTCAGTGTTACTTTTATTGGAGTCACATTATGGGCCCTGCAAGGTGTCTCTGTGTCCCGTACTGTTGGTTTTACCCATCGCCTGATATGCTCAGGGAGGTCGGAAGGGGCTGAGTCTAAACCATTTGTCACAGCTGACAGGTGAAGTCCTTGTTCGGGGTCCACGGTTACCTGAATTTCATCTCTAGCTGGGGATATGGGTGCACCTGACTTATGCAGTGGGCCTCTCCCAATACTCTTCCCCATTTGGGAAGGTACAGGAGTGAATGTGTTACGTTAGTCGTCCCGATGCCACAGGAAAGGGGGAAGTAAACTGTCTTATGTTACGTTTTCCATCTAGCTCCGTGACCGTGCAGTCCAGGCAGGAAAGGGGGCCAACTGGTTGAGTAAGGACACAGTGGGCAGTCCCAGTATCTATAAGGAATTTGGTATTCCT
>NW_007742239.1:17973-19991 GCF_000696425.1 Galeopterus variegatus
CTCCCAGTGCTAGCTGGACCAGGGGCAGGTGGAGGTGACAAAGGAATAAAGATTGAGTGGGGGCCGGGGATGGAGGAGGAGATACTTCCCCATTCAAGGAGGTTCTGGAGATGGGGGTAAGGGAGCCTGAGCTGGATCTGGTGATGATAACATGGCAGGACCAGTGGGTGCAGGTGGTGGTAAATAAGCATGGCCAGGGAGTATACCAGGCTCAGGTCCCTTAGGAGGGCAGACTACGGCAGACACACAAATTTTACAGATGTCAGCCAGCTTAGGCTCCTGATGGAATTGCATGGAAGCCTGCATTTATGGGATTTCTCCCCATTTCTGGCTATTTTTGTAAAATAAGTTCAATTACAAAATAGTATTAAAGTTTAAGGACCTGATGGGCCACCTCTCTTGATCTCCCAGGTTAGATCAAGGCCAGGCTGCATCACAGAAGACTGTCAGCTGCTTCCATTTTAATTCATCTCATTTGAAATCATCTTAATTGTTTAGGACACACCCAGGGGGCTCCCTGGGGATGCTGGCCTTGTTGCCACCCTGGTCTCTGCAGGAACTTCCGAGGCCAGTGAGGGGATCTGGACTGTGGTGTAATTCANATTTTCTCCCACTCTGTAGGTTGTCGTTTCACTCTGTTCATTGTTTCCTTTGCTGTGCAGAGGCTTTTTAGTTTAATATAGTCCCACTTGTTTATTTCTTCTTTTGTTGCTTGCTCTATTGGGCTCATGTTCATAAAGTCTGTGCCCAGACATAGTTCCTGAAATGTTTCACCTGTATTTTCCCTGAGTAACTTTACAGTTTCAAGTCTTATATTTAAGTCTTTAAACCATTTTGAGTTGATTTTAGGATATGGTGAGAGTTGCATGTCTGGTTTCATTCTTCTGCATATGGATATCCAATTTTCCCAGCACCACTTATTGAAGAGGTGGTCTTTTCTCCAAGGTATGTTTTTCTTGCCTTTCTCAAATATCAGATGGCTGTAAGCCTGAGGGGTGATGTCTGGGTACTCTATTCTGCTTCACTGGTCTGAGTGTCTATTTTTATTCTATTACCATGATGGTTTGGTTACTATAGCTTTGTAGTATAATTTGAAGTCAGGTAGTTTTATGCCTCCAGATTTTGTTTTTTGCTCAGGATTGCTTTGGCTATTCAGGGTCTTTTGTTGTTCCATATGAATGCTGAGATTGTTTTTTCCACTTCTGTGAAGAATGTCATTGATATTTTGATGGGGATTGCATTGAATCTGTAAATTGCTTTGGGTAGTATAGACATTTTCATAACTGTAATTCTTCCAATCCAAGAGTATGGAAAGTCTTTCCATCTTTTTGTGTCTTCTTCTATTTCTTTCAATAGTGGTTTGTAGTTCTCATTGTAGAGATCTTTCAGTTCCTTCTTTAAACTGATTCCTTGGTATTTTGTTTATTTGTGTGACTGTTGCAAATGGGCTTACTTTATGTCTCTATCTGTTAGCTCATTATTGGAGAATTTATTTATTTCTTTTTTTAATTTTTATTTTTTATTATTTTTATTTTGTCAATATACAATGCAGTTGACTATTGTGTCCCATCATCGAAACCTCGCTCCCTCCTCCCTCTCTCCCCTCCCACCCATGTGTGTCCCCTCCATTTTCTTGTTGTAAGAACTTCAAAAAAAAAATTCTGGTTGTTATATCTTCCTCTTCCCCCCCCCGATTTTTTTGTTTGTTGTTGTTGTTGTTGTTGTTTGTTTGTTTTTTTTGTGTGTGAGAGAGTGTGTGTGTGTGTGTGTGTGTGTATGTATGTGTGTGAATTGATTCATNACTGGTTTTATGATGCACTTTCTCATCCTCCTGCCAGGCAGGTAATATGGCGACTCATCCCGGCCTTACCTCTGTCAGCCCCAGAATCCCTCCCTGGATCCTGTTCAGGGATTGCATCTCCTCCAGCCCCTTAAACCTCATGGCCAGAGTCAGTCCGGAGTCAGCCTTCTGTGTGCTCTCTGGCCTTACAAGTCACTTGGCTTCTCTCATCAGAGCT
>NW_007742239.1:22093-22373 GCF_000696425.1 Galeopterus variegatus
AAAAAAAAAAAAGGAAGTTCTTCAGTTCAGGGATAGTGCAAAGGTGCCCTATGTTCTGTGAGCTGAGTGAGGGCCGCACGGTGCTTGGGCAGCGTTCCTGCACACAAGACTCCATCTCGGGTACTTCTAAGCACCACCTCGTCGGGTTATCACTGAGGCCCAGAGAGATTAAGGGATTTAACCAACACCACACAGGCAGTACCCATCCACACATCCACGTCCACCAGGCTCTGAAAACAGACATTCTGCTCATCGCTGTTTGCCAGAAAACCCGACCTAA
>NW_007742240.1:0-8066 GCF_000696425.1 Galeopterus variegatus
ATTGCTCATTCCCTGTGTATCCCATGTTCAAAGGCCCTTCAAAAAGTACATGGAAAGATTCGCATTATCTTCTAATTCATTTTTTTTCTGCGAACTTTTGAATTACCCTGGCATATACGAAATATATATGTTAAAAAACTTTTTCTGTTATTCATCTGTCTTTTGTTACAGGGGTCCCCAGCTAAGAACTTAGAAGTTTATCATAGGACTTGTAGAGGTGAAAAAGTAGTTTTAAAAAAAAAGAAGGAAGAAAGAACTTAAATGGATAGAGGGGAAATTATTTTTCCTCTACTACAAATGCAATGACTGACATTATTGGATGCTTGTGTCCCAGGCACCATGCTAAACCCTTTACGTTCTCACAACAGCTCCAGGAGACAGCTGCTAATATCAGTTCATTTTAGAGATGCATAAGCTGAGCACTGAGGTATTTTGCTTCAGATCTTAGAGCCAACATGTATTGGAATCTACACTGGAGCCTAAAGCCCTTAATGCACTGTATTAAGCATCCCAATCATGAGGAGAGCTTATTAAACAGATTGCAGGACCCCATCCCTAGGGTGTTTGATTCAGTAGGTCTGAGATGGAATTAAGGATCTGCATTTCTAACAAGCACCCAGGTTTGGGGGATGCTGCTGGTCTGAGAACCACATTTGTAGGAGGAGTAATTTTGGCCTTCCAGCACCCTAAGGAAAGTGCTATCACCTCTCCATTTTACAGGGAGGCTTAAAAGAGTACATTATCTGCACAGTGCTTGGCACATGGTAGATATCAATCAATGGATTTTAAACAAAGCAATAAAATGACTTGCCCAAGATGGTGTAGCT
The DNA here is from genome assembly GCF_000696425.1 of Galeopterus variegatus. NCBI lineage: Eukaryota > Metazoa > Chordata > Mammalia > Dermoptera > Cynocephalidae > Galeopterus > Galeopterus variegatus. The sequence continues at coordinate 828 of NW_007742240.1, forward strand.
TAAGGGCTCTATGAGCACTTAAATTTACCCTGCCTTATTTCAGAGAGAAAGTTTCTATGACAGTCCAGGGAGCCCACGCTCTCGCATGCCCCATCTCCCACAAGATCTTGAATAGCTTCCTTCATATCATGAGCACCCAGAAATTGTGCTAAATTGAACTGAAGTTAGAACCTTGCCCAAGAGTTAAGATTCAAGTAATTACATTAGATTAGAAAATATTTGTTGTTTTCTTCAAATGCCTGTTCCTTTCTCTCATCTATCACAATTTAGTTTGTTGCTAAAGATTGTTCTTGTGTATATTTTAACAGACAGCAGTTATTTTCTTCATTTAGACTAACCCTGGAGGCCAGAGAAAATGCATAACAGTTTCTTGTTCATTCTTGTTTAACTTGAGCAATATACTAACGTGATCAATATCCAGTTCGACTTTCATCGTTAGTAGCAGTAAAACATTGCGTTCCAATTATATGTTTCCCCAGAGTAGGTGAAAGCATTTAATAATGCTTCCTTTTGATCACCCTCATGTGTGAAAATTAGGCAGACATTTTTGGAAAATGAAAAGAAATCAACGCTCTGAGGAAAGAAATAGAGACCCACCATCATACAACTTACAAAGTTATAGGGTCTTTGCATTGCTCGGAAATTGACCTGAGCTCTGGTGTTCTAAATAATAAGCTTATGGAAAATATAGTTTTGTACATTCGGTATCCAAAACTGACCTCACCATCTTTCCCGTCTTCCTTCACTTGATATAATTTCTTTTTCGATATTCTACTCGTATTCACGGTGCCACCGTCCTCGCAAAGCAAAGAGCTCAGGCACTGGTGTCACCCTGGCTTCCTTTCCATCTCCTTCACCTCCACATCCCATCACTGTCCTGTACTCAAGCTACACCATCTCTGCAGCCGATGCTGTTGGTGAGTTCTCAGGCACCTGAGTCCCTTTTTACCTGTTCTCTGTGCCCATTTTCCTGATTCTGTGTGCTTGGCTTCTTTCAACCTGAGGCCTTCTGCAGAGAGCTGGGACTGCTGGCTCTCTTCCTCCCAATACTGGGAAGTTCACATCCCCCTGGAATGGCCTCTGGTCAATGACTGACTGGTACAGAAGTGTGAAAGCCCAGTTCCCTACTTTCAAACAGAACAACGTCTGAGGTGTAATTCATGCTTCAGGGCTCCTCATGGGATCAGGCTAAGGCCGGCATTTGTTTGACAGCTCACTCTTACTTGGCCTCTTCTTTTCTGTCTTGCTCCCCCTGCTCCCTCACTGGTTTCTCCTGGGAGCGATGCCTTGACAAATTACTTGCCCATATACCCTCCCCTTAGGGTCTGCTTCTAGAAGACATAACATAAGCCAGTCTCTCTTGAGAGCCCATCTTTCCGTTCCCAAAACTACTGCCTTAGTTCACCCCCTATCATATAAGCAATTCCCATAGTCATTGTGGCCCTTCCTGCCCATTTCACTGCTAGACAACCCTCTAATGTTCTGCCATGATCACATCATTTCTGAAATCAAAATCCAGCAATGGGTCCTCATGTGCTGTGGAATTAAAGACAAACTTCTTTGCCTGACATTTCCAACCCTCCACACTGCGACTCCAATCTACCAATCTTTAATCCCTGCATGTAAATTCCAAGTATTGTTTGAAAACCGACTCTGACAAGCCTCCATCCCACTTTTTCAGCCTACTTTCTTCGCTCAGCTTTGAAAAAAAGCTGTTCCTTCCACCTGAAATGTCCTCCCATTTTATCTTTATCTAAGTAACAAAATCCTGCCTGTCAATCAAGTCCATCTCAAGTGCCTTTTCTATTATGAATACTGTATTGATCCCCCCTTTTATTAGTTTCCTATTGCTGCCATAACAAGTCACCACAAACTTAATGGCTTCAAACAACACACATTTATTCTGTCTCAGACATCCCTGGTTCCCCATCATCAAAGCTGATCCTTCTCAAGTTGCAATGCTCTTCGACTTCCCCTTCCATTGCATCTCCTCTGCCTCCACCTTAGAAGGTTCTCTGTCCTTAAGGGAGATGTAACTAGATTGAGCCCACCCAGACAATCCAGGATAATCTCCCCCTCTCAAGGTCCATAACCTTAATCATATCTGAAAAGTTTCCTTTGTCATGTAACATAACATATTCATAAGCTATATGGTTTAAGGTGTGGACATCTTTGGGGTCCATTCTTCCCACAAATAAAAATGATGTCCTTCTACTATGAAATCCTACAGACCATCATATCTTCCATGTAATAATTTTCCTCACATAAAAGTAGAAATTGCTCAGTTCAATAGTGCACATGACAGACACTCTTCTAAACTCTTTACATACACTGATTCACATAATCTTTGTGACAGTCCTTTGAAGTCCGTACTATTACTATCTTCATTTCACAAGTGAAGAAACTGAGAAATAGAAAGTTTTATAACTTATAAGCTAATAAATGGTAGAGTCACATAGCAAAGGTGATGCTATGTGTTTACTAAACTGTTTAGTTTTCCTTCCAGTGCCACAGGAAGGCTTCATTTATAACCACCCTGCATCAAAATAGGATCATGTGACTGATTCTGGCCAATGGAATGTGGCCACCAATAATAAAGGTCACTCACTTTTCTGGCCTGACCCCTGCAATATACAGCAGGGTTTTCTATGCTCACTCTCGTTCTCTCTCTCTCTCTCTGGCTGGGAGCAAATGACCCTAAGATGGTAGAGCCACACCATGAAAGGAGCCTGGATCTCTGAGTCACTTCTTGGAGGAGAGAGGACCAGGAGATCCTCCTCACCCATACTGGACAGTGGCACGTGGGCTGTGTCACATTGTGCTGAGAAACTGAGATTGCAGGGTTCTTTGTTACAGCAGCTAGCACTGTAACAATGATTAATTGTTTAATTTGATTAATACACCAAACTTCAACCTTAGCCAATCTGGATTTAGAGTTTTGCACTTAACTTCAGTGTTATTACTTCTTTTCCTCTTTTCTTTTCTGAATAATAATACTTCTAAGATTGTTGGATGAAGCCAGAATTAATGGAGATAATAAAAGTAAGGAATTTATAATGTGCTGGCAGCGTGTCTTGAATTGTGGTGACTCAGACATTTCTATTTTAAGTCGAGGAGGCCGGGGTTTGGTGTCACTCCTTTTTTCACCCTCTGGCATACATTGTCTGTATGTTTAACATACAGACAATAAACATTTGCTGAATTAAATATAGAAAATGGGTTTTCTAAACAAAGAGGTAATATAAAATATATTGCAAAGAAAGCATTTAGTGTACTTTAAAATATTAACCAGCTTCAAACATTAAGAAAGCATCCTATCGACACAGAATGCACACATGCCAAAAAGCTCTTACCTGTTTCTTTACACCTGTCAGGTGGTAGTTCCTGGTAAAAAGTTTATCAGGAAGAAATTTATGTTACATTGGAAATATCAAAATACAGTAAAGACCTATGGTAAATTACCTTACTTAATGATAGATGTGNATTGCTCATTCCCTGTGTATCCCATGTTCAAAGGCCCTTCAAAAAGTACATGGAAAGATTCACATTATCTTCTAATTCATTTTTTTCTGCGAACTTTTGAATTACCCTGGCATATATGAAATATATATGTTAAAAAACTTTTTCTGTTATTCATCTGTCTTTTGTTACAGGGGTCCCCAGCTAAGAACTTAGAAGTTTATCATAGGACTTGTAGAGGTGAAAAAGTAGTTTTTAAAAAAAAAAGAAGGAAGAAAGAAAGAACTTAAATAGATAAAGGGAAAATTATTTTTTCTCTACTACAAATGCAGTGACTGACATTATTGGATGCTTGTGTCCCAGGCACCATGCTAAACCCTTTACGTTCTCACAACAGCTCCAGGAGACAGTTGCTAATATCAATTCATTTTAGAGATGCATAAGCTGAGCACTGAGGTATTTTGCTTCAGATCTTAGAGCCAACATGTATTGGAATCTACATTGGAGCCTAAAGCTCTTAATGCACTGTATTAAGCATCCCAATCATGAGGAGAGCTTATTAAACAGATTGCAGGACCCCATCCCTAGGGTGTTTGATTCAGTAGGTCTGAGATGGAATTAAGGATCTGCATTTCTAACAAGCACCCAGGTTTGGGGGATGCTGCTGGTCTGAGAACCACATTTGTAGGAGGAGTAATTTTGGCCTTCCAGCACCCTAAGGAAAGTGCTATCACCTCTCCATTTTACAGGAAGGCTTAAAAGAGTACATTATCTGCACAGTGCTTGGCACGTGGTAGATATCAATCAATGGATTTTAAACAAAGCAATAAAATGACTTGCCCAAGATGGTGTAGCTTAATGGCTCTATGAGCACTTAAATTTACCCTGCCTTATTTCAGAGAGAAAGTTTCTATGACAGTCCAGGGAGCCCACACTGTCGCATGCCCCATCTCCCACAAGATCTACAATAGCTTCCTTCATATCACGAACACCCAGAAATTGTGCTAAATTGAACTGAAGTTAGAACCCTGCCCAAGAGTTAAGATTCAAGTAATTACATTAGATTAGAAAATATTTGTTTTCTTCAAGTGCCTGTTCTTTTCTCTCATCTATCACAATTTAGTTTGTTGCTAAAGATTGTTCTTGTGTATATTTTAACAGACAGCAGTTATTTTTTTCATTTAGACTAACCCTGGAGGCCAGAGAAAATGCATAACAGTTTCTTGTTCATTCTTGTTTAACTTGAGCAATATACTAACGTGATCAATATCCAGTTCGACTTTCATCGTTAGTAGCAGTAAAACATTGCGTTCCAATTATATGTTTCCCCAGAGTAGGTGAAAGCATTTAATAATGCTTCCTTTTGATCACCCTCATGTGTGAAAATTAGGCAGACATTTTTGGAAAATGAAAAGAAATCAACGCTCTGAGGAAAGAAATAGAGACCCACCATCATACAACTTACAAAGTTATAGGGTCTTTGCATTGCTCGGAAATTGACCTGAGCTCTGGTGTTCTAAATAATAAGCTTATGGAAAATATAGTTTTGTACATTCGGTATCCAAAACTGACCTCACCATCTTTCCCGTCTTCCTTCACTTGATATAATTTCTTTTTCGATCTTCTACTCGTATTCACGGTGCCACCGTCCTCGCAAAGCAAAGAGCTCAGGCACTGGTGTCACCCTGGCTTCCTTTCCATCTCCTTCACCTCCACATCCCATCACTGTCCTGTACTCAAGCTACACCATCTCTGCAGCCGATGCTGTTGGTGAGTTCTCAGGCACCTGAGTCCCTTTTTACCTGTTCTCTGTGCCCATTTTCCTGATTCTGTGTGCTTGGCTTCTTTCAACCTGAGGCCTTCTGCAGAGAGCTGGGACTGCTGGCTCTCTTCCTCCCAATACTGGGAAGTTCACATCCCCCTGGAATGGCCTCTGGTCAATGACTGACTGGTACAGAAGTGTGAAAGCCCAGTTCCCTACTTTCAAACAGAACAACGTCTGAGGTGTAATTCATGCTTCAGGGCTCCTCATGGGATCAGGCTAAGGCCGGCATTTGTTTGACAGCTCACTCTTACTTGGCCTCTTCTTTTCTGTCTTGCTCCCCCTGCTCCCTCACTGGTTTCTCCTGGGAGCGATGCCTTGACAAATTACTTGCCCATATACCCTCCCCTTAGGGTCTGCTTCTAGAAGACATAACATAAGCCAGTCTCTCTTGAGAGCCCATCTTTCCGTTCCCAAAACTACTGCCTTAGTTCACCCCCTATCATATAAGCAATTCCCATAGTCATTGTGGCCCTTCCTGCCCATTTCACTGCTAGACAACCCTCTAATGTTCTGCCATGATCACATCATTTCTGAAATCAAAATCCAGCAATGGGTCCTCATGTGCTGTGGAATTAAAGACAAACTTCTTTGCCTGACATTTCCAACCCTCCACACTGCGACTCCAATCTACCAATCTTTAATCCCTGCATGTAAATTCCAAGTATTGTTTGAAAACCGACTCTGACAAGCCTCCATCCCACTTTTTCAGCCTACTTTCTTCGCTCAGCTTTGAAAAAAAGCTGTTCCTTCCACCTGAAATGTCCTCCCATTTTATCTTTATCTAAGTAACAAAATCCTGCCTGTCAATCAAGTCCATCTCAAGTGCCTTTTCTATTATGAATACTATATTGATCCCCCCTTTTATTAGTTTCCTATTGCTGCCATAACAAGTCACCACAAACTTAATGGCTTCAAACAACACACATTTCTTCTGTCTCAGACATCCCTGGTTCCCCATCATCAAAGCTGATCCTTCTCAAGTTGCGATGCTCTTCGACTTCCCCTTCAGTTGCATCTCCTCTGCCTCCACCTTAGAAGGTTCTCTGTCCTTAAGGGAGATGTAACTAGATTCGGCCTACCCAGACAATCCAGGATAATCTTCCCCTCTCAAGGTCCATAACCTTAATCATATCTGCAAAGTTTCCTTTGTCATGTAACATAACATATTCATAAGCTATATGGTTTAAGGTGTGGACATCTTTGTGGTCCATTCTTCCCACAAATAAAAATGATCTCTTTTTACTATGTCGTCAGCACCATGCTCAGCCAGTGAGCGAACCGGCCATCCCTATATAGGATCCGAACCCGTGGCCTTGGTGTTATCAGCACCGCACTCTACCGAGTGAGCCACGGGCCGGCCTATCTTTTTACTATGAAATCCTATAGACCATCATATCTTCCATGTGATCATTTTCCTCACATAAAAGTAGAAATTGCTCAGTTCAGTAGTGCACATAACAGGCACTCTTCTAAACCCTTTATATACACTGACTCATGTAATCTTTGTGACAGTCCTGTGAGGTCAGTACTATTACTATCTTCATTTCACAAGTGAAGAAACTGAGAAATACAAGGTTTTATAACTTATAAGCTAACAAATGGTAGACTCACAAAGCAAAGATAATGCTATGTGTTTACTAAACTGTTTAGTTTTCCTTCCAGTGCCACAGGAAGGCTTCATTTATAACCACCCTGCATCAAAATAGGATCATGTGACTGATTCTGGCCAATGGAATGTGGCCACCAATAATAAAGGTCACTTACTTATCTGGCCTGACCCCTGCAATATACAGCATGGTTTTCTATGCTCACTCTCTCTCTCTCTCTCTCTCTCTCTGGCTGGGAGCAAATGACCCTAAGATGGTAGAGCCACACCATGAAAGGAGCCTGGATGTCTGAGTCACTTCTTGGAGGAGAGAGGACCAGGAGATCCTCCTCACCCATACTGGACAGTG
>NW_007742240.1:9344-10898 GCF_000696425.1 Galeopterus variegatus
AGAAAGCATTTAGTGTACTTTAAAATATTAACCAGCTTCAAACATTAAGAAAGCATCCTATCGACACAGAATGCACACATGCCAAAAAGCTCTTACCTGTTTCTTTACACCTGTCAGGTGGTAGTTCCTGGTAAAAAGTTTATCAGGAAGAAATTTATGTTACATTGGAAATATCAAAATACAGTAAAGACCTATGGTAAATTACCTTACTTAATGATAGATGTGGTTATTTTACAAATTCGGTGTTCTTTCCAAGCAGTGAAATAAAGAAGGTCTCTTTCTCTAGCGTTCAAAGTCAAACATAGAGGAGAAAGTTTTTTCTCATGAGAACATTCAAACAGAACATGTACATATATATTTCACTTTGAACTTTCCATAAATTTACATATGATCTGGTGAGAGTTATTTGGCAGAAAAACCAACAGAGAAGAGTGGGATTACTGAACTAATTCCACTCTAATCCCCCTGGTTTAAAAATACAGATTCTTAGAAGGACCATGATATGGTCATAAAACCAAAGGAACAAAAACACAAATAGCTTATTACAATACCAAATACCAGAAATCTGGCATAAATATATCCTGGAACTAGGCCTCAAAGTAATGTGCTTCTAAAATGATTCTAAATGGCTATAAAAACTGTAAAATTTAAAAATCCTGTACTTTTTCTTTTAATCTATTTGGCCTATATCAACTTACTATTGTCCTAGAATGTGAAGCCCTTATACAGTTGCATTTATGACATATAAATGTGCATACATATGTCCTTATATCTATAAATATATTTGTACTTTAAATATTTATATTTATAAATGTATGCATTACTACAGATTGCCAAATTATAAATATTTGCATAAATGTTTATCTCTACTGATGATGATGAATGCCCTGCCTCCAGCCCTCCCCTCTTCCCTGAAGTCCAGACCCAAATTTTCACTGTGCAGTAGACTTCTCCCCAGGTGTCTTGTAGTATATTAGATTCCAATAGTCAAAATCAATTTCATCATGTTTTCTTCAAGAAGTTTTCTTCCGAAGATAGTCCTGATCTGGTTGATAGAACTGTCATCCTGCAGTCATCCATAAGTAGCCTGATCTTCACAAGAAATCCAGGAGTTAGTTGTACTCTATTCCACCCTCTCCCCTTTATCCCACACTCAAATAGTTGCCACAGCCTATAGAATTGACCCCAGATATGTCTTTCAAACTATTCATTCATCCCTTCAAGAACTACTTGTTGAGTGTATGCTATGTTTCTGCTTTTGTGGTGTTTATGTGCACATTACATGGCAGTGGGAGAAGTCAGAAAATATACAAAACAAGGAAGGGAGGAAGGCAGGAAGCTAGAAAAGGAGATGAGATATGTTCAAATCTAGGCCATGAAGAAAATTAAATAGCCATGTGATAGAACACGCTGAGGAAAAGTAGGTGCTACATTAGAAAGGGAAGAAAAGCAAGACCTCTCTGAATAAATGACATCTGAACAGAGACCAAAATGATGGGGGGTGGGGAGCCAGCCATGGGGCGGTCAGGAGGAGAGTTCCAGGCAGAGGGAACA
>NW_007742240.1:12015-12671 GCF_000696425.1 Galeopterus variegatus
GATTGGGAAGCAGAAAGAACACAAAAGAGACACTGAGTTAAAACCAGATATTAGCAAGTTCCAAGCTATTGCCACATCTAGAATTGACGTAATCTAGAGAATTAATAATTGAAAGATGCAGTTAGTACCCTGAAGACTGAAATAAACAAAGAGGAAAAGTGAGAAGCCTAGATCAGTCCCAAGAGCTTAGAGAGGCTCCTAAATTTCCTTGATTCCTGCTTTATCATTCCTCAAACCCATCAGGGTTTTTAGAACCAAGTCACCTTTGCACAAGTCATTTACTCTTGGAAGTTTCACTCCCCCTGCTCAGGAAACCTACACTCCCTTTCTCCAAGCAGAGTAAATCACACCCTTTTCTTTGACAGCTTCGTGCTTCCCTAGCTCTCTGTCAACATGTATCATATCGGATTGTCTTGTATCTATTTACAGAGCTGTCTCACCCACAGGACTATGAGTTTCTTACAGAAAAGAATTATATCAGCTCTCCTCTGGAGGTGTTTGTTGAATCAGTAACAGCTACAGACAACTTTTTGAGTTCAAATTGGAATACAAGATTAAATACTACTCACCTCACCATACATGCAAAAGGTATGTGCAGAATAAATGGTGGTCATGTTACATGTATGACATTGTTATTAGGTCATTTTTGTGTCATT
>NW_007742240.1:12908-13424 GCF_000696425.1 Galeopterus variegatus
CTTTGACTGGGCTCAGCTGGGTGGTGCTTCTTCTGGTCGCACTAGGCTCACTCATGCATGTTTGGTCATCTGGTGGTGGGCTCAGGGCTGGTTGGTCAAGGATAGTCTGTCTCTGCTCTGTGTGGCACCTCACTTCCAGCAGGCTAGGCTGGGCTTGGTGACTGGACAGGGCTCAAGACCACTTGAGGGCTATGCTTCGACTAGTTCACCATCATTTCTGCTGCAGTCTGTTGGCCCAAGCAAACCAGAAGGCCAGACAAAACCTGGGAGGTGTTCAAAAGATCACATCTTTTGATGGGAGTAGATTCAGTCCTGATGACAATGTGACAGTTCTAAGCCTCAGCCTCAGGAAGCCTTGCACACTTCTGCTCACTCTATCTAAAGCCTTGCCACCATCATGACAGAAAGCCTGGGCTAAACTGCAGGAAATGAGTGACCACTGGAAGAGTCCAGTTGCCCAGCTGAGACCATTCCAGACTAGTCTATAACTTACTGATCCCAAACATGAAGGAGAAG
>NW_007742240.1:13620-26678 GCF_000696425.1 Galeopterus variegatus
TTTGCATTCATGCTTTTGAAAGATTAATTCAGCCTATGCCAGTGTCATTTATGCCACCTGTCCTCAGCAGAAGAGTGGGCAGAGTACAGACTTTAATCCTGGTCTGACACTGACTGGCACAGTATCTCTGGGCACGATTTTTTTTTTTTTTTAACATTGCTGAAATTCCGATTTATTTATTTATTTATTTTTCCTTGCTAGCAGCAAAGACCAGCAGAGTGGCCGTGCAACCCACAGCTAACCATAGACATGTGAGCGTTCCGAGCAAAGACCAGAAGAGTAATCATAAATTCTTGTTATTTTAAGCCACTAAGTTAGGGAATGGTCTGCTATGCATCGATAGCTAACTGATAAGGAGCTTATTACCGACAGCCATAATACTAATTTCCATTTTAATCCAAAGTGTTCTTTGAGGTTTTTTTTTTTCAATTTATTGTCCAAGGTATTTCCTTGAGTTACTCAGTCATATACATAGTCTCTCTTTCTTTCTCAGCCTTCCAATGTCCGCTGGCAAGTTTTTGCATTCATGCTTTTGAAAGATTAATTCAGCCTATGCCAGTGTCATTTATGCCACCTGTTCTCAGCAGAAGAGTGGGCAGAGTACAGACTTTAATCCTGGTCTGACACTGACTGGCACAGTATCTCTGGGCACGATTTTTTTTTTTTTTAACATTGCTGAAATTCCGATTTATTTATTTATTTATTTTTCCTTGCTAAAATTTAAAATTTTTTATTTTTAATTGAATCATAAGTGATTATACATATTTGTGGGGTACAGAGTTGACTATCATATTTGTGTAAAATATGCAATGATCAAATCAGGACAATTAGTATATTCATCACTGTAAAACGTAGCCATTCTTTCCTTGCATTAACTGGTTCCCCCCTTACCCTTTTCCACCTCTAGTAACCTGCTCTCTCCTTCTGAAAGTTCAGCATATTATTGTGGTTCTTTCTTTCTTTTTCTTTCTTTCCTTCCACCTACTTGTGAGTGAGGACATGCAATATTTCCCTTTGTGTGCCTGGTTTATTTCGCTTAACATAATTTTCTCCATGCTCATCCATGTTGCTGCAAATAGCAGAATTTCATTCTTTTTTTATGAAAGAGTAGCATTCCACTGTGTATAGATACCACATTTTCCTTATTCAGTCATCTGTCGATGGACATTTAGGTTGGTTCCTTATCTTGGCTATTGTAAGTAGAGCTGTGATAAGCATTGGAGTGCAGGTAACACTTTGACATGATTTCCATTCCTTTGGTATATACCCAGCAGTGGGATTGATGGATAGTATGGCAGTTCTATCTGTAGTTGTTTGAGGAACCTCCATACTGTTTTCCATAATGGCCTCACTAATTTACAGTCCCACCAACAGTGGAGGAATGTTCTCCTTTCCCCACATCCTCACCAGCATCTGTTATTCTCTGGCTTTTTGATAATGGCCAGTCCAACTGGGGTGAGATGACATCTCAATGTGGTTTTAATTTGCATTTCCCTGATGATTAGTGATGTTGATCTTTCTGAGCCTCGGTTTCTTTAGCTGTGAGATGAAGATCAGTTGCAAACCTCGGGCCCTCACATAATGCTGTCCAGGTTGCATTCTGTACAATTTTTTGTTCTTCATCATATAACCTGCATGGCTGAACATGGCAGCCCTACATTGTTTGGGGTAAAGAAATGCCTTGTACATAGTGGGTTTTCGATAAAGGTGAACTCTTCTTCCTTCTGTCTCCCAGCTTCCAAGCATAATATTAAGCAGCCCTACATTGTTTGGGGTAAAGAAATGCCTTGTACATACTGGGTTTTCGATAAAGGTGAACTCTTCTTCCTTCTGTCTCCCAGCTTCCAAGCATAATATTAAAACCTGGAACAATTGGTGCTCCATGCTGGAACCCAAGGGTTGGCAAAATATGGCCCATGGGCCAAATCTGAATCAGAGTCTATTTCTATAAACAAAGTTTTATTGGAACACTATCACACCCATGTTGCTTCTGCTCTCCAGTGGCAGAGATGAGTAGTTATAAACAGCCCATTTAGGTCCACGAAGCCTAAAATATTTATGAGCTGGCCCTTTAGATAAAATGTTTGCTGACCCAGCTCTAATGCCCTGCACTTCAAACTTTTATTGCACCTAAGAATAACTGGGAGATCTTTAAAACACAGATTCTCAGGCCTTGACTGCCAAAGAGTCTGAATCAATAGATCCAGGTGAGACCTGAGAATCTGCATGTCCAGCAAGCACTCAAGTAATGCCGATGCTGCTAGTTTGGGGACCACATTTTACTTAGCACTTCTCTAACCATCTGAGGTAACTTAATTGTATTAAACCTTTATTTTCAAAATGTCAAGGTATATATCAATGAAAAACCCACGCAAACAAACTGAATCCAATTTGTGAAAAGGCTCAAAATTGTACTGTAGGAATTGACTAATGAATGACAGCAAGTCAGGTAAAGTGCAAAGTTCTTCATAGATAATCCATGTTTATTCACAGGAGGAAAAAGTCAATGTAGGCCAAGGAGAGTAACCACCAGCCAAAGCCAGAAACCAAAATACAAAAAAAAAATAAAATAAAATAAAGAATATATTTGAGGCTTTAATTATTAGCCTGTGTACAGAATGAAAAATCCATCTCAAGCTTTTTTTAAATTAGAAGGTTTGGGTCCTCCTAATTGTGCCATTTGTCCAATTCTTTCTAAAATATCTAATAATGGTGTTCTCAGTGACAACCACATACTCCATGGCTCAAAATAATTTATATTTTCCCCACTAATAACAGATTGCAGATGCTCTCCTGGCAATCGTCAAGATTTCAGACTGATTGCTAACAAAGCAGCTTACTTAAGACATATCAGGTCAGATCTGTTGTGATCCAATGAATGATATATCAAAATTATCCTATAATGAGCTCTTATAAATTATTATAATTAAGCTGGTTGTTATGAGCTTGCCCTTTTTTGGTCCTTAATTTAATTTCCTTCAATGATTGCTTTCTTCTACCCATCTTTCTACGACAACACTTAAAATAAAAAGAGCAAATCACTTCCTTTTGAAAGTGCATAATGTACCCTTAATTTATTTTGATCATTTAGACCATAGGCCTTTTATTAGTTGAAAAATGACCTGAAGATTATTTTTAGTATATTTTAAATAGGGAATAAGCCTCAGAGAGCAAGAGACTCTTAAAAGGCTATGGGAGAGTTTGCAGTCACTTCTGTGCTCAGTCCAAAGATATAAAGTTAAAAGTAAAAGCTGGCTTCTGTAATGTGCGACCTTAAAGGAGAGACCTGGAACAAAAAACCCACATGCTTCTTGGGTATAATCAAAGATTTATGAGCTGTTACAGCTAAACACACACCCACACACTCTAACATAATTGCCTTTAGATCTCCTAATGTGTTCCTGAAAAAATATATACTATGCCAGTTGGAGTGTCAGAATAAAGAAGACACGCTTTGGATGGAGAAAAATCTAGTTTACATCCCGGTTCTACCTTTTTTCTATTTCTTTCTTTCTTTCTTTCTTTCTTTCTTTCTTTCTTTCTTTCTTTCTTTCTCTCTCCCTTTCTTTCTTTCTCTCTCTCTCTCAATCTCTCTCTCTCTCTTCCTCCCTCCATCCCTCCCTCCCTCCTTCCTTCCTTCCTTCCTTCTTTCTTTCTTTCTTTCTCTCTCCCTTTCTTTCTTTCTCTCTCTCTCTCAATCTCTCTCTCTCTCTTCCTCCCTCCATCCCTCCCTCCCTCCTTCCTTCCTTCCTTCCTTCTTTCTTTCTTTCTTTCTCTCTCCCTTTCTTTCTTTCTCTCTCTCTCTCAATCTCTCTCTCTCTCTTCCTCCCTCCATCCCTCCCTCCCTCCTTCCTTCCTTCCTTCCTTCTTTCTTTCTTTCTTTCTCTCTCCCTTTCTTTCTTTCTCTCTCTCTCTCAATCTCTCTCTCTCTCTTCCTCCCTCCATCCCTCCCTCCCTCCTTCCTTCCTTCCTTCCTTCTTTCTTTCTTTCTTTCTCTCTCCCTTTCTTTCTTTCTCTCTCTCTCTCAATCTCTCTCTCTCTCTTCCTCCCTCCATCCCTCCCTCCCTCCTTCCTTCCTTCCTTCCTTTCTCTTGGTTATAATTTCTTAAGTAACTTTCCTAATTCATTGCAGTTACCATTCTTGGCTTGTAAAACAGATACTGAAAATTCCTACCTCACACATTTCACAAACTCTCTTGAGATCATAGTTCAGTTGAAATGATTGTTTGCAATTTTATTCTTTTCTTTTGACTTTTCTGCATTTTCCAATTTTTCTACAATGAACATGCAATTCTAGAATAATGAACTTGAGAGGCGATATATAGCATAGCACTTAGCAGCATGAATTTTTCAGAGTGCCTGGGTTTGAATTTTGCTATACTGCTTACTAGTTGTGTGACATTAGGCAAACTAAGTAACCTACATATGCCTTGATTTCTCAGTGTGTAAAATGGAAATAAAAAAATGTTATACCTCATTGGATTTTTTGAGGATGAAACCTATTCAGCCTAATGAAAAACTCATAAAGAATACTTGATATGTATTAACTATAATGGTGATGATGTTGATGATGATAATGATTGCTTTGGTCATTATAAAATAGGGTGCTATTCATTTTATCCCTTTGTCCTTGGCATCTGCTATGATCTGAATGTCTGTGTCCCCCCCAAATTCATACATTGAATTCTTAACACCCAAGGTAATAGAATTAGGATGTGGAACCTTTTGTGAGGTAATTAGATCATGAGGGTAGAGCCATCAGAATGAAATTAGTGCCCTTATAAAATAGGCCCAAAGGAGCTCATTTGCTCTTCCCACCATGGGAAGACACAGCAAGAAGTTGGCAGTGTACAACCCGGAAGGGGGGGCCCTTACTAGAACCTGACCTTGTGCACCCTGATCTTGGACTTACAGCCTCTAAGCCTGTGAGAAATAAATATATGTTGTTTGTAAGCCACCTTGTTTATGATATTTTGTTATAGGAGCCTGAACAGACTAAGACAGCATCTATTTTACTATAATATAGAGCCAGTTCTTATTGACTATCATCTCTGTGTCCTGGACATCCACATTTATATTCTTTTCACAATGCAAATAGAGTTTGTTTTGATGGATGATCCAGCTTTTTGGAATCACCTCACAAATAAACATTTGCCTTTGATTCCTTGTCTCGGGTCTGCTTTGGGGAGACTAAGACATATTTTTAATGCTGAGAATGTTAAATTGAAGGAAACATGGATAAACCTAAAATTCATAGCAGCCTGCCGAGAAAATAGGAGAATCCAGTGGAATGAAATAAATACCACTTAACTCTGAGCAGCAGGGCTTGAAGGCAAGAAAGGGCTTTTTCAATAAGTCCCTGTGTACAGGAAAAGGCAGGGTGATGTCAATCTTGATCTTAGTGGTGGTTCTGGGATGTAAACTAGCCACCAGAGATCACAGTGCATGGAAATATCATCAGGATTTTTCTTGGAGTGCACTGAGTACCATTATCCAGTTTGAAAAAACAAAAACAAAAAATAGAGCAGGAGATGTGAGTAGGAAATTCACAAAAGCAGAATGAGATGAGTTAATCTTTAGAAGTTATGAGAAATACATAAGTTTATTATAAATTTAAAAGTCTTTAGAAACAAATGCCCAATTCTTCTTTTGGCAGTACTGAAAATTACAAAACCATACTTACTCTCTTCCTGAAAATAATTTAAAATGCTAGTTAAAATATAAATAACATATTTTTAAACGCAAGCATGAGTGAATAAGAAAGTCTGGACTTCTCAGAAGCCAAGCATTGATTGAGAACAGGAAACCAGATAGGCCAGCAGAGAGTCAAGGACAAGTTCAGACTGAAGGTATTTGCCAAGTCCACGGGAACTCGAGATTTGGTGGCCTTCAAAGCCTGGCTGGGGGCTGGGGTTGGCTGGGATCAAGAGACAAAGTCAGAGCTCACCTACACAAAAGGGTGTCCACAAAGGGCTGCACTCAGGGCAAAGAAAATTGAAGAAAAAGCTATCCTCACTGTCTACCCTCTCCAAACCCACCCATGCTTCGTGCTACGTGGATCAGCATGCAAGCTTGGTCAACTCAGACCTTAGCATTGGGTGGAAAAGAAAAAAACATCCCCTGAGAGATTGTGGTCTCAAGATGTTCCTTTCATAGGTTTGCAATCTATTTCATATTACCTGTGTGGACTGAACAACCTCAAGCTGAGAATTTAGCTTAACATTGCATTTTTAGGGTAAGATGAGTTTTAATAAGTAAGCTTTGAAATGTCAGTGGCTTAACACACCCCCAATTTATTTCTTGCTGCACCACATTCAATGCCACAGATTGGGGCATGGGGATTGGGGGTGAGAAGCTCTCTAACAGAGGCCCCTCTGTCTTCATTACATGGGTCCTAATGCTTCCCTGAGCAACTGCATCTACCTGTCAATCAGGAGAAAGGGGAGAAGATCCTACATGGGAATGTTCAGCAGTGTTGTGGTAGAGTATTAAAAATGGTCCCCAATGAATAATGTCTCCCTGTGCCCATGCCTCCTTGTGATATGACTTTGAAGAGGCAAGGTTGAAGTCTAGTTTCACCCCTTGCATCCGGATTGAACATATGATTAGCTTTGGCCAATAGAATGTGGCAGAAGCAACAATACAGGGCTTCTGAGCTTAAGCCTTAAGAGGGTTGGCGGCATCTACATTTTCCCTGTGCCTGCCAGAGAGAGAGGCCAGGCAGAGGACATGGAGGATAGAACATCACATAGAAAGATGGGGCGCCAATAGGAGAATCATAGCACCCCAGCTCACAGTGAGCACCAAAGCCCCTGGTATGTGAAAGAGACCGTCTTTGGCTTTTTAGCCCAGGCCAGCTTACAACTTCATGCAGTTATGTGCCAAAGCCCAGGCAAAGCCAGGAAAGCACTGCCCGGTCCATTGACTGTTGAAATAAATATCTTTTTAGCCCAGGCCAGCTTACAACTTCATGCAGTTACGTGCCAAAGCCCAGGCAAAGCCAGGAAAGCACTGCCCGGTCCATTGACTGTTGAAATAAATAATAAAATGGTTGCTGTTTTAGGGCATTAGGTCTTGGGGGCTGTTTGTGAGACAGCAATAGGTAACTGACATGGGCGTTCATTCAGTGCCAAGGATTTTATGGGCCAGATTTGGAAGGGGGCTCAGCAGTCCACCCATATTCCATTGACAAGAAATCAGGCACAAGGCCACACCCAACTCCAAGGGAGGCTGGGAAATGGTCTAGCTATTTATCCAGGATAAAAGGAAATATTTTGGTGGATAACTAACCTGTTTCTACTAAAGAAGCAGTCCCTGTTTTATAGTTCCCACACACTTGGAATAGATGGAAACAGGTAATGTCTGAAGGAATTTACCTTTACTTCAGACTTCAAAGAATTAGTGCAAAGCTCCAAATAAACCTGAAGTACAAAAGGAAGACAGAATTATAGCTATTACAGCTATTTCACTAGAACATAGGAGAATGTTATGCCAAAAAAATTTTAAATAAACCAATTCCTTTGAATGACATCTCAACACCGACTCAAGAATAATAAGAAACTGAGTGACCTTATAACCATTCAAGATAAGGAATCAGCATTTTAAATCTTTTATACAAAGAAAACCTCAGATCCTGACCGATTGGTGGGCAAGTTCTAGCAAATATTCAAAGAAATGATTATTTCAAGATTACACATATTCTTCTAGAGAATAGCAAAAGAAAAAAATAGTTCCCAACATTTTATGAGGGTAGTGTACTCATAAGACAAACACCAACCAAGAAGATAAGGGAATGGAAATTTACAGGAAATTCTCAGTCATGAAGACAGGCATGAAAATCCAAAGAAAATTTTAGCAAACTGAATTAATCAGAATATAAAAAAGATACATCATGATCAAGTTAGATTTGTCCCAGGAATTCACTGTATTAACAGATTAAAAGGTTTTAGGACAGATTAAAAGTCCAGTTTTCAGTCCAACATGAAGAAGCGTGGAAGTGATCCCTCTGTCCTAACAATACATAAAAAGCTGCACCAAAGTCCCTTCTTAGATCCATCAAAGACCTGAGGTCACAGGACAAACTGCTGCCCTAAAAATTGGAGAGACAGATAGGTGGATACAGAGAATTGCAGCTTACCACAAGCAACATCCTCTGTGGGAACCAGTACTGAAGTAAGAAAACCTGAACTGTAATTGACAAATTTCTGAGAATTCAGTGTGGACAAGCCTGAGAGTTAAAAACTCGAAAGGGACCCAATCTTAGGGGACACCCATCATTTTGTAAGTTTTATCTCAAGGAGCTCTACCAGGTTCTCACAGTGACAACCAGAGAAAATCCCTTCTGCTTCCAACAGGAGAATGGGAAAATAACCATCTTGAAATACATCAGAGCATTCTGTTCTTAAAAGGCCTGCCCTCAGAAGAAATGATTTTACTACACCCTTACCTACTGGGGTTTTATTGAAGCCCACCTTACCTGAGGGAAGGGAAAAACTCAACTGCAGTTGCCTCTAGCCATCCTGTCCTACCTAAGTAAGGGAAAAAAACGAAGAAACCCATGTGATGTTCACAGTGTGGGACCCAGGTTCCCTCAGTGACTGAGACATAATCACAGGACTTTGGAATACACCTCCTCTGCCCATATCTTACACATCACCCAAGGCTTTGTTATAGCAGTTTCTTTTACTCAGTACATCATGCCTGGCTTTTAACAACAACAACAAAAAAAAAACCCTCCAAGATATGCTAACAGGCAAAACACACAATGCAAAGTGACAGAGTGGAACTAGAGAGTCAGACCTGGCCGGAATGCAGCAGTTATCAGATCGGCAATTTAAAACAACTGCGATTAACATGCTAAGGGCAACATGCAAACACTGAGTAATCAAAGTAGAGAGACAAAAATTCTAAGAATCAAAAAGAAGTGGTAAAGATCAAAAACACCGTAGCAGAATAGCAGAAATAGAGAATGCCTTTGATGAGCTTATTAGTAGACTGGACATGATGAGGGAAGAATCTCTAAGTGTGAGGATATGTCAGTAAAACTTCCAAAACTGAAAAGCAAAGGGGGAACAAAAAGACATAGCAGAATAGCAGAAATAGAGAATGCCTTTGATGAGCTTATTAGTAGACTGGACATGATGAGGGAAGAATCTGTAAGTGTGAGGATATGTCAGTAAAACTTCCAAAACTGAAAAGCAAAGGGGGAACAAAAAGACTGAAAACAATGAAACAATAACTCTGGGACAACTGCAAAAGGTATAACTGTACAGAATGGAAAAACGGGAATACCAGAAGGAGCACAAAAAGAGAAAGAAATGGAGGCAATATTTGAAGCAATCATGACTAAGAATTTCTCCAAATTAATGTCTGAAACTAAACCTCAGATCAGAAATTTCAGAGAATATCAAGCAGGATAAATGCCAAAAAATTACACATAGGCATATTATATTCAAACCGCTGAAAATCAAAGGGAAAGAAAAAATTCTTGAAAGAAGCCAGAGGAAAAAAAACACCTTGCCGACAAAGGAGCAGATAAAAGTTACATCTGACTTCTCGGAAATCTGCAGGCAAGAAAAAGAGAGTGAAGTGAAATATTTAAAGTGTTCAGAGGAAAAACGCCCACCAACCTAGAATTCTTTATCCTGCAAAATCAATCTTCAAAAGTGAAGGAGAAACAAAGACTTTCTCAAGCAAATAAAAATTGAGGGAATTTGTTTCTGGCTTGCAAGAAATGTTACAAGAAGTTCTTCAGAGAGAAAATGATATAGGTCAGAAACTCATCTACACAAAGAAAGGAAAAGCATTAGAGAAGAAATAAGTAAAGGCAGGGAAAAAGCAGATTATAAGAGAAAAAATATGAAACTCATCTCGATAGATATAGAAAGGATGTTGCATGAAATTATATTTGTTTAAACAAAACAAAGCAAACAAAACCTCCTGAGCAAATTAGAAATAGCAAGAAGTGTTAATTTGATAACAGGATCTTAAAAGAAAGAAAAAAGAAGAAAGGAAGCGAGGAAGGAAGGAAGGAAAGAAGGACTATAACAAGCATCAAATTGTATGTGCAAATTTTAAATTATTTAATAAATGGAAAATTTTAAAAAGCTTACTATTAATTACTTCTATTTAATATTACCCAGCTAGGCAAGGTAAGAAAGAGAACTATAAAGCATAAGGACTGGAAGGAAAAAAATAGAGCCATCATAATTCAGAACTAATATTTTTGTCTGTAGAAAATCCCCCCCACCCCCAAATCTATAGGCATATTACTAGAATGAACAACAGAGTCTATAAAATTGGTTGAAACAAAATCAAGGTAAAAAAATTAATTGTATTTTTATAAACCATCAATAGTAGATAAAAAAACATAGTCAAAAACTCATTTAAAATAAAATTTAGTTTTAGCTTGTGACTTTCCATAAAAATAACTAGTTACAATATGGAATTTATTTTGAATATCTGAACCCTTTTGCACAGAATTGACATAACAGTACTGAGTTCTCTGATCCTTAATAATGGTATATCTCTCCTTTTATTTAGATCTTTAATTTCCCTTGGCAGTGTTTTGGAGATTTCATTGTACAGGTCTTAAGTATTTCATGTTGTTATGCTATGGTATGTGGTAAATTTTTTTATTTCATTTTCCAGTTACTCATCAACAAATTCATTTATTTCTAGTAGCTTTTATTTTACTATGTTTATTATGGAAGGGACATTATACATCAGCAGAGAAAGATCATCATTTATCAATCAGTTATCCTTATTAAAAATGAAGTTGGATTCTTTACCGTATAAACACATACACAGGCACTCAGTTCCTAATGGATTAAAAACTTGAGTGAAAGGCAAAACTATAAAACTCTCAGAAGACAGTCCAGAAAAGTGTATTTGTGATATTGGGATAAGGAAAGATTTCTCAACTGAGTTATAGAAAGTGCAATCGATGAAGAAAATAGTTAATAATTTTGAATACATTAAAATTAAATTTTTCTGTTGATCATAGAGAAGCACACAAAATAGGGGTTAAGGTCTCATACTCTAGAGACTAAATGGCCTGGGTTTTGAATCCTGATTCTGCCACTTACTACCAGTGTAAACTTGAATAAGTTACTTATACTCTGTCTCTGTTCCCTCAAAAGTAAGATGGGGTTGATAATAGTACCTATATCACAGAACTGAGATGAGGATTAAATGAGTATTATAGGATAGTAAATGTTATATTATAATGTAAATGTCTATAAAATAAAATTTTTTAAAAGACACAAATGAGAGTGAAAAGTCAACCTAAAAACTGGAAGATATTTGCACCACATAGAACTAATCCAAACCATCAGAGTATCTATCTATGTATATCCACCCATGTACCCATCCATTAATTTATCCATCTATCCTCTTCTATGAAAAGACAGTAGCAAGACACATAACACGCACTTCATGCAGAAGGAAACAATGAATTTAAGAATTACTGGTCATTGTTTAGGAAAGGTGAAGATGACCTAGAAAATTCATTCTTAGGAATATACTTTGGAGAAACCATAATACACGTGCTTTGGGAGGTTTATACAAGAATGTTTACAGCATTAAACAGAAAACAAAAATAAACAAAAACAAAAATAAACAAAAACAAAAACACCAATGTTTATTAATAGTAGATTAGATAAATAAATTATGTAATTCAATTTTTAGTAAAAATGAACAGTTCAATATATCAACCTGGATGACTCTCAAAAACATAATAGTAAGCTAAAAAAACAAGTTAGTCATAAAAAATATCTAAAGTTTGATTCCATGGATATAAAATGAAAAACATAAAATATGAAGCAACATGCTGTTTAGGCATGTAAACATATGGAGTAAAATGAAAAAGGAAAAGAGGAGAATGATAAAACATAGCATTCAAGTCAGTTATCTCTAAGGGGAGTAGTAGGGGTGGGATTAGAAGAGGGCAAGCAAGAGTGTGAGGCAGTCCAACTTTAATAGAAATGTTCCACCTGTCAAATTGAGGGATTGGTATTTGTCATCTCCTCCTAAGTATTACACTATATTATTGTTTAATAAAAACAACAACAGGGATTAAAGGGTGAGAACGATGAACAGGAGAAACACAGGATTTTTAGGGCAGTGAACCTATTCTGCATGATACTATCATGGCGTATACACATTGTGCATTATCAAAACCCAGAGACTGTACAACAGCAAGAATGAACCCTAATATTAACTATGGACTCTGGTGATAATGACATGTCAATGCAGTTTTATCAACTGTCACAAATGCAGCACTCCAGTGGGTGAAGTTGATAGTGGGGGAGGCTGAGAGGAGTAGGGATATATAGGAACTCTTTATCCTTTCTGCTTAATTTGTCTGTGAACCTATATTAAATGTATATATACATATATACATGCTTTAAAAAAATCAACAACAATTAAATGCTAAAGCCATCACTAGTATGATGATGTACACTTTTCAAGTGACTACAGAAGGAGAAACGAAACACATTTTGATGAACATCGCAAAGAACAGGAAAAAGAAAATAGAGAAATCCCAAAAAACCTAGCAGTTCTAAAGTCTAAATATGATGGGGAACATACTAAAAATAAGCCATAAAAATTATACCAATTAATGTTACTTAGATTTGTTTGTTATAGGAAAATGGTTCTCAGATTGTTTTTTAAAATGAAAAAATAAAATTCACCTATATAGAGAAGTATATTCCAGGAAGATATAAACAACAAACAAGCAAACAAACAAATAACAACAAATGAAGAATAGCAATGTAAACACTAGCCAAAGTAAAATTTGAGACAGAAAGCTTTAATTCAGGCAAAGGGGTTCATTTTATTCTCCAAAATTATAAAAAAAAATAAATAAATGAAAATAGTATAGTCTTGAATCAGCCAGTTAATAATCTAATAATACACAGTTGTATTTTTGTTACTTGCAGGGTCTTTAATTGCGAAATTGGCCTACTTGCTAAAATATATCTGTAACCCCAAATCAATACTCCCACTTTTGTAGTTTTTTGTAGAATGGCAAAAAAAAAAAAAAAAAAAAAAAA
>NW_007742241.1:0-893 GCF_000696425.1 Galeopterus variegatus
GAATTTAATAAAATTTAAAACTTCTACTCTGCAAAAGAAAATGTCAAGATAATGAGAAAACAAGCCACAGACTGGGAGAAAATATTTATGAAAGATACATCTGATAAAGGACTGTTATCCAAAATATGCAGAGAACTCTTAAAACTCAACAATAAGAAAGCAAACAACCTGATTTAATAAATTGGGCAGAAGACCTGAACAGACACATTGCCAAAGATATACAAATGGTAAGTAAGTAATATGAAAAGATGTTCAACATCATATGTCATTAGGGAATTGCAAATTAAAACAAGATATCCCTACATACGCAACAGAGTGGCCAAAATCCAAAATGCTGACAACACCAAATGCTGGTGAGGATGTGGAACAACAAAGGCTCATTTATTGCTGGTGGGAATGCAAAGTGGTACGACCACTTTGAAAGACAATTTGGCAGTTTCTTAAAAAAACTAAACATAGTCTTACCATATGATCCAGCAATTGTGCTCCTTGGTACTTACCTAAATTGATTGAAAACTTATGTCCACACAAAACCCTGCTCACAGATGTTTACAGCAGCTTTATTTATAATTACCAAGACTTGGAAGCAAGTAAGATGTTCTTCAGAGGGTGAAAGGATAAACCAACTGCAGTACATCCAGACAATGAAATATTATCCATTTCTATAAAGAAATGAGCTATCAAGCCATGAAAAGATATGGAAGAACCTTAAATGTATATTACTAAGTGAAAGAATTAGATATGAAAAGGCTACATACTGTATGATTTCAGCTATATGACATGGAGAAGGCAAAACTATGGAGACAGTAAAAATATCAGTGATTGCCATGACTGGAGTGGGATTGGGGTGGAAGATGAATAGAGATAGCACAGATTTTCAAAGTAGTGAAACT
>NW_007742241.1:2436-4166 GCF_000696425.1 Galeopterus variegatus
CTGAGCACTTTTCCAAAGATCATGCATTTATAATTTCCTGGGGGAAAAGTAGAAAACTCTTTCCCAAGGAAAAGTAGAAAATCTGTTAGATTTTTGAGGTTCTTAGTAATCTTGGACACATTGGCCTTGAGTTACTAATCAGTGATAGAGACTCTTTCTCCAGATACTTGGACTACTAATTTCAGCTTAAATGAAAAATCTTCTAGGAAGTAGGTAGGATGTTTTAAGAAAATTAGAAAAAAAGAACATGTTATCAATTGTTTTATTAATGTATAATGTAATTCAACATTTATAATATAAATTTGCTTTAAATAAAACAAAAAAGCATAATGTTTTTGGCAAAACATTTCTATACATTGTTCCAGTTTGAACACATGTAACAAGTACTCTATTAAAATAAAAAATAAATGAGAAATAAACAGGGATATTTGAGTACAGAAATTCCTATGCAGACATGTATTGTCTGAATCTGTTGAAAGCAGTTTTCTCATCATGATCTACATATACCTAATATGGACTTAGTTGTTTAAGTTACCTGGACTTTTCCATCATCAACTTATTAGGTGCAATAAAAAATAGAGCATTACATAATAACTGCTATCAATAGTATGCCATCTGGTTAGAGGTTGCTGAGACAAAAAAAAATCTATATAGTATAAATATATATGAGGGTCTTCAAAAAGTTAATGACAGGATTCATATTATCTTTTAATTCAATTTTTCTATGAACCTTTTGAAGTACTCTCATATATATACGAGAAACAATATATATGAGAAACAAGCATCATATGGCCAGCAATCAGAGGCATTATAGATCATCCAGAAAAGCGGATTAACATTAAATTTCATTGTAAACTGTTTGAGTATTTCAGATGATAATAAAAGCTAGTGAAGCAAATTATGAGTTATAGAAAAATTTTCTTAGGGCAGAATTAATTCAACACTTTTGGAAAAAGTTTTCTTTAATCATATAGTTTCCGAGGTATATCAATTTTGTTTGTTTTATAAAAAGTGTGGGACAAATAACTGAAGTAAACAGAGATCAGGTTTATAAAATTCTATATTTTTCTCAAGATAAAAGGCTTGGGAAAAAAGCCCATGATTAATATAATACTTACCATAATTCACAAAACCTGTTTAATAAGTTGAATTCTATTTAGGCTCAGGTTTTTGTTCTTTATTAATGTTTTATTGAAACAGCTTGTATTAAAAATTTAGCTCTCCTATCTACAAATAAAGATGCATTTAATTGCTTTCTTTTTCAAAACTATAAAAATTAAAATTTATAATAATCAAAATTGTCATAGAAGAGGTAGCAGAGTAGCTCTCATGCACAAGATTTACAGAGAGTTAATCGCTATATGACTTACAATAAAAGGAAACTGAAGAAAAAATTTAAAAAGATATTGCCAAACACTATATAATAGTTGTAAGTATTGTCACAGATACAATATGGGATTATTTTTTAAATCATACAAAAATTCTCTAGAATTCTTGTTGAACTCATAAAATTTTCACACATACTGTTAAAGGAAAGAGAAAGGCTGCCCCCCCCCAAAAGAAATAAAAATAAAGGAAAGCTTGCCTAAACCATATATACACATATGTATATGTATATACACACACACACACATATATGGAAGGGGGAATAAAAAGAGGATAAATAATTTTTTTATTTTATTTTTTTGTCTTTTGTCTTTTTCCGTGTCCAGCAACGGATCGCAACCCTC
>NW_007742241.1:5713-7532 GCF_000696425.1 Galeopterus variegatus
TAGCAGATTTAATTTAACAAAGTGAAAATGTTTCATCTCTTAGTCTCAGGGTTTGTTTCATGCTATAAAAGCAAGTTCAATACTTAAAATATAATGGGAATCTGAGAAAGATAACAATAAAAGTCCTCTGTAGGCTGTACCAAAGATTCTATTTATATGTTTTCTTTTAATCATACTGATTTTTTATTTGTAAAATAGCAAACAGTGAAGAACAAAACTTGTGAATTCATCAGCATGCTATCAGGTATATTTCCTCTCTTCTATTTAAAAAATAAGTTCTAGTTATGTAAGAAAAGTTTTTCTAATGAATAAGCAATTTTCTAAAATGATTATTTTACATAACTAATTAAATAAAAAAATTAGACAGATTGCTACTTATATGTATGTGTGATCATTGACTAGCATCAAAGAGGGAAAGATACCATTTCTCAGAATTTTGGACTCCTCTGAAACATAAAAAAGGAATAATTTGTTTTCGTAAGTACACTGTATTTTTTCAGCAGGTGAATCACTCAAGGAGGCAATATTTCATTAAATTTCAGTCTAAGGAANCGCCGCACTTCCCAAGCGGCGCACTATCCAGTGCGCCACCGGGCCAGCCCGAGGATAAATAATTTTAAAAATATGTATGTGTATGTGTGTCTGTGTAATACACGCGCACGCACACACTCACACACACACACACGTATGGAACAGAATGGAATTCTCGTCTCCTCTGAGCTCTCTGAGCTCTATGCTGCAGGTTGGATGATTCTCCAGGGAAGCAGAATCTCAGTCAGATTTTAGTGTGCTTGCTGATTATTAGGGGCAAGGGAGAAAAAGTTGTGTTACAATGTAGGTCCAATGGCTTCATCCAACCTCACGGGGAGGTTTGATGTTCCATCAGGGATGTCCTACATTCAACCAAAATGACCAAGCCTTTATATTACTAAGTCAAGTCTTTGTTATATGTGGCCCTCACGTAGAAGGGTATGAACTTGGGCAAGGCAGTTCTCTGTAGCTGAGGAAGCCCCAGAAGGGGCTGAGAACACTCCCAGATGCTGGGATAACGAGTCTTTCTTCGGGGGGTATTTGGGCATCACATGCTCTTCTCCACAAAACTCTGTAATTAGAACTGAGGTAAGTCTATATCACACATAATACATAGGACAACATGGATAAAAGTAAACACATTAAAATCCAGCCAAGCTTTAGAGAAAGAATTTCTTTACAAGAAAAATGCTGATAAACAGTTTGTGGGAACATTCGTATTATCTTTCAATTCTATTTTTTCCATAAACTGTTTGAAGTACTTCATATGTACTTTCATCAGTAAATGACTAGGTTTTCCATATAAAATAATATATTACTACATTAATTATGTAATTAATATATAATTGTTAAATAATGTATAATTATATGTTAATTATATAATAATTATATATTGATAATATAATATGTTAATATGGTATTTTATATACACACAGACACACACATAGCTCCCACATGGAAAACATTTACTGATAAAAGCACATACTACTCTCATTTTAAACTGCAATTATATTTGTATATATAATATACATATACAACGGCAAGTCTATTCATATTTTATATATTATGTAAATATTATATGTACACTAAAGCAATAATAATAATAGGCTCCATAAAAGTATACAGGTAGGACAATTTTGGAGATTTACAATCTCATAGAAAATTAGGAAACCTCTAATGTGAAATCTATATTTCAAAGCTATGAATGCCAGTTATTAGTTTAACAGATAGCAGATTTAATTTAACAAAGTGAAAATGTTTCATCTCTTAGTCTCAGGGTTTGTTTCAT
>NW_007742241.1:8810-10394 GCF_000696425.1 Galeopterus variegatus
AAGAAACAACATTTTAAAGCATTAGACAATGGAAACTTTATTACAGAATGAAAAGGTTTATTACAGAAAATGCTGAGGAAATGCAGAATAAATCTGTCTCTTTAGCAAAGTGCTCCATCTATCATCCAAAGTACACAATATTTTACTTTCTTTCACATTTCCATGGTAGTGTTGTCACATGTTGTAAAAGTAAGACAGACTTGCCATTTAGGAACTGAGTCATGCTGAGCAATGCATTTGGGTTTGCCCAACTCCAATTCCCTCACGGTAAGCTAGGAATAATAAGACATATCATACAGGTTTGTTGCCTGTGTGGCATATACTATCTCATATTGGTACCTTCTACTTACTGTTATTTTTATTTACATCTGTTTCATATAGAAATACTCATCACCTATATTTCATATAGAAATACTCAACCTATAGAAATACTCATCATTTTCAGGGCATACGTTGTTTATGTAATAAAAAANATACTCAACCTATAGAAATACTCATCATTTTCAGGGCATACGTTGTTTATGTAATAAAAAATAGGTACTTATCAGTAGTCAGCCACCTTGCTATATCATTTTCCTAACTCATGAGGATACAGGGAACCTAGTCACATCACAGCATTTCACAATCCTGTATTTACCATCTGCCTTGCCATTGGATTAAGACATGGGCAAAGTAACAACAAATGTTTTGAGGTTTTTGCTATTACGCTTTATTTTAAAGTGATATGAATTGTACTCAAGAAAGTACAAATATTTAAAGAATACAGAATCTGTTTCTGATGAATAAGAGTAGGATTCGGGAAAGCCTTAAACAACTTTAGTATACTTCAAGTTATGCAGCTACAAACCTGAAAGGAAATAGAGGTTTTACAGATGAGGAGTGAGCCGAGATAAAGAATTTGGCTAAGGTCAAAGAACTTTTAAAGACCCTAATCAGACATAAACGAAGGCATTCTTCTATAACTTACAGAAGAGCTGATACTTGCAAAATGATGCATTCAGAAGTATTATAAATAAAATAAAATTCCTAGCTGATTCACAATAAGACAGTTTATATTTGTCAGAATGTTGAACAAGGCATGTGAGTATGTGATTTATTGTTCTTGATCTTCCACATAATAGAGAAAGAGAACCATCACTCAGAATGCTGTCAGACTGCAACATCCCACTTGTAATTTCTTACTTTGAGGGCCTGGGAATTTCCCATACTATTTTATGTGCTTGAAAACAAATTAATATATCAAATTGCTTCTCTCTAGTGGATTTCTACAAATTCTCGTTCTAAGAACATTTTTTGGTGACAAAAGATGAGGCAAATAATGCAATGCTTAACTAAACTGATCTGGATTCTAAATTATTTAATGAGGACTGAAGTAATAAAAGTTAACTTTAATAGATATTGAAATAATTGTTTTGTGATTATTCACTATTATTCATAGGATCTTTATCCAAATATGTGTTGGGCACCAACCAACAGAAGAAAACTGTACCCTTCCTTTATAAGATGAGGGAATTGAGTTTGATTATGTTTTAAAAATTCTTGCATATATAAAGTCATACCTTTCAATAAGATGCTCTGTTAAAA
>NW_007742241.1:11123-22367 GCF_000696425.1 Galeopterus variegatus
AAAATTCAATATTTATAGAATATTCTTCTTATATAACTCTGTTATCAAAGTAGATTGAGGGAAAACAAAGAAATATCTCAGTGATAAATGTGTGTGGCATTCAATTTTCTTATCCAGTAAGTGACCACGTGAATAGAATAGATTGATATCAGCCAAATGTGACCTTGTAAATTAAAAATTAATAAATAATCCTCAGCGTTTTCCAAAATCCATACACCTAAATTATTTTAGTCTCTCAAATCCCAATAAGTGACATTAAGATTCCCATTTTGGAGTACTTTTTCTACATTTTAGTACAATTTTCCATAGTCTAAGTGGTATAGAGGAAATTTTCTTTATTTGTATGAAGAAAATTTGATGTAATACTCAGGATATCATTTTGGATACAATCCATTATACCTTATTAGGCACTAGAGCTAACTCCATGAAATATCATGTGATGGATCAACATCTGATTGAAACATGGCTAAATTTAAAAATTCTACAATGCTTTAACAACTTCATTTTGATAAAATAGTAGCATGAAATGGAAGGTCTCACTTTACCAAATGTTGATTTTGAGCTTTTAAAAAATTGAGCTCTCAGTTATTTTCAAAATTACTGTTTCCTCTGCCATAACCTTCTGCCCCCACCACAAACCCATAAGATGGAAAAATAAAGAATTCTTGACAATAACCTGGCAACAGAACCTGATGCAGTTATATAAAAATAATTGTTTGTGATGCATTTTTTCCCCAGAAAATCTACCCATAATCTACTATACGGTTCCACTCATTCATCCCTTCATTCATTTATGTAAATAGTAATTTTAAGGAGAACCAAAATCTGTAGCAGTTTTCTATTGCTGCTGTAACAAATTATGATACACTGAGTAACTTAAACAGATACACACACACATTCAAATACACATGTACTGTCTTACAGTTCCAAATGTCAGAAGCACAAAATCAGTCTCACTGTGATAAAGTCAAGGTGGTGTTAAGTCTAGTTCCTTTTGGAGGTGCTAGGAAAGGATCTCCATTCCTTGCCTTTCCCAGCTTGTAGAGGTTGCCAACATTCCTTAGCTTATGGTCTCATCACTATCACCTCTGGTTTTGTAGTCACATCTCCTCCCTTTGTCCCTTTCAGTCCAATCAGGCAACAGTTCTGTTAGTATTACATTATTAAAAAAACTCTGGGGGGTCTTTCTCATATGTCATGGGGCTTCACTCTATTAGACGAGAGCCTCATCCACACATCTTTCTTAGACAGTCCTATTGATACTCCTGGCTTCTGCTAAGATGACTGAAGGGATCCCTGATTCACATGCCTAATATCTTCAGAGAGTCCTCTGTGTGACTAAACACTCTGAATTGTTATCTCTTCCAGGCAGTAGCAAAAGGTTGTCCAGTCATTCCAGTCGTACTCTTGGCTTTCTCTTCAGAGCATGCTTTCCTGATGGTTGGTGAATCCCCTCACGGGAGCAGGTTTTTCAATCTGGATAATCTGAGAATTTCTCAAATCTTCAAGTCCTGGGTCCTTTTTGCTTCAGAGTTTGTCCCTCAGTTTATACCTTTCCTCTTAAATTTTACTAGAAGCAGCAAGAAAAAAACAAATCACATCTCCAGCATCTTTCATATAAATCTCTTCAGCTAAATACCCAAGTTGATCACTTAAAACTTCTACTTTCCACACAACTATAGGTTACATGTTAGCCAAGTTTTGTGCCATTATATAATAAGAATCCACTTTTCTCCAGTTTCTAGTAACATGTTTGTTTGTTTGTTTGTTTGTTTGTTTCCTTCTGAGACCCACCAGGGGTGCCTTTAATGTCTATTTTTCTACCAATCGTCTGTTCATGGTAATTTAAGTATTCTCTAAGACAATATGGGTTAACTCTACTGTGCTCCTCACTTCCTTATGAGCTCTCACTAGAAGTCCCTTTAATGTCTCTATTTCTACGAACAGTCTGTTCAAGACAATGTAGGCTTTTTCTATAATGCTCCTCACACTTCTTTAGGCCTCTACCTAATTTTAAAGCAACTTTCACATTTTTGGGCATTTGTTATAACAGCTCCCCACTTCCACATACCACCATCTGTACTAGTTTCCTATTGCTATTATAACAAATTGCCACATGAGAATTGCTGTTAGGGAAGCCCTGGGATTGGGGGTAGCAAGGGAGGGATACAAAGAGAGAGAGAGAGAAGGAAAGAAAAACAGATTGCCTGATGTTTAAATCATAAAATGTATTTCAGTGCTACCACAGAGCTGTAAGAGTCAGTGGTAATAATGCTTAAACAAAGAAGGTACAATGAGTCACACGCTCCCATAATTAAAAGATGCATAATTAGAGGCACTTGAGATTGTGTTTTACCAACGGTTTCCTCAAACACTTTCATATACACCTCAATCAGTCTCATGCAAACATCAGGAAAACTTTTACACCCCTACTGAATATGATTCCATAAGCCAAAAGTTTCACTCAAAATTTATTTCTTATAATTTATGGATCCTTAAGAAATCAAGTGTGTAATGTATCATTGGGAAATGTTAACTTGTGAAACATTCAGCAATGCTATTCAGTAAGAAACTTATTTCTGATACAGTGCAGGGAAAATTGGCAGAACTGCACAAGGGACATAAAGGCTAATTAGTTAAAACATAGTAATGAAATTCCAACTTTAAACTTAAATAAATGGCTAATTGGAATAGAATGCAAACAAAGAGGAATGTAACTGCATACTAATATATCTAGCTTAATACTCTTGCAGAGGACAAAGGCATACAATTCAATAATATAGATAAAAACCTGGACATATAACTAAGGAGTAAGATAAAAGGATTCATGCTAAAAGAAGATCTAGGGAAATGAGGAAATCAAGAAGTCATTACTGAAAAATACCAATTCTCACTGATTTGTTGGAAAGTAGAGAGAAAAGTATATTTTGCAGTTGTCAACATTTGTTAGCAACAAGTTGCTGATTTGAGAGGTGATAAGGCTATAATGTTCTGAAGTTAATAAGTTATCATTTCCAAAAATTTGTAAATGATGGTATAAGTATTTTTGTACTGTTGACCAACTCATTTAAAATATCACAATTTTACATAGCAAGTAGAAGACATTTTTAAAGATGGTTTTAATTTTACCTTCCAATAAACCCCATTTTGGAAAGTTTAGCAAAGGTGCTTTTTCCTTACCTTTTTCGGTCCCATTCCACCCTAAGCATCCATTACAGCTCTCACGTCTCAGTCTAAAATTTGCCAAAGTTTTTGTCATAATTGTGTTTAAGGTAGATTAGAAGAAGGTGAAAATGGAGATAGGGCAAACATTTGTGACACTATCACAATATCAGATCCTAACATTATAAAATGCTTTAAGGGAGAAGGTGTTTAACATTTAGTAAATGATAAATTTACCTTATTTGTCAACAATTTTTGAAGTGCTGCATCTACTACCTAACAATTTGATAGGCATTCAATACATTACATGAAATATAATAGCTTATGAAAGAAATCTCTCCTATCTCATTTTTTGTATGGCCATAGCAATAACGTTCCGATAATTTTCTGTGTCACTAGCCACTAATTTCCTCAGTATACCATCTGTATGTCAAAACAGCTACATTTCAAAAACATGTAGCTGATATAACTGGCTTATTTTCTATAAATATCTTATGTTTACAGAACCATATTTAGATTCCTAATCATAACCAGGCAAGGCCTGCAGCTAGACCCAGCCCATTTTTTCAGCTACATCCTACTGCATCAAAGATTCTCAGTTGTTCCAACTTGCTTTAAAGCTTAACTTACCAGGAAAAATCTAAATCTTCTTTCCTCTGTGACTTACCTTGATCTCATCAGAATGGAGTCAAAATAGGATTGATGATTTCTTTACTCATGTCTCAATAGCCCCTTTCAATAGCTTTAAAATAATAATAACCATAAAAGTAACATCAATTTTACTGGTACGGGATTGGATTCATACATCTATCATACCAAATGTACTGTCATGTAAATTACTTATATCAATTTTAATCTTCACCACTCAATCTAATGTCTAACAAATGACTAATTCAATCAATATTTATTATGTGAAAAATGATCAAATTAATGAAGATATAGATACATTTATTTGTTGACATCTCCAAATTCTGGGACTAATATTTTTCATAAAACATACTCATGACATTGATAATTTTACTTCTTTTTTTTCTGACTACTTATATGTATATTTTATCTGGGAGGTAAATAGGCTTAGTCAATTCATATGACTTTTATTCAGTTAGAAATTAAAACAGCAGAATGCTGTTAAAAAATGGAACTCATTCTATTTGTCTTATGAAGTCTATGAGAGAGAATACTTCCATTGCTGATGGTTGGGCATGACAGAGGATCTGGTGCCAGACTGTCCTTCCTGCAAAAAAAAAAAAGAAAAGAACAAAACAAGAAAAACCAAAAACTAGAAAAAAATGAACGATTGTTTTTCAGGAATTAAACAGTAGGGACTTTCACATTTGAGAGAATGGAAACACACAAGGGGGGCTTATGATTGCCCCCTGAAAAGAACAAAACAAGAAAAACTAAAAACTAGAAAAAAATGAACGATTGTTTTTCAGGAATTAACCAGTAGGGACTTTCACATTTGAGAGAATGGAAACACACAAGGGGGGCTTATGATTGCCCCCTGGCTTTCTACCTGGAAGCATAATCCTGCCTTAGTGCAAGAAGATGTAATCTAAGCATATTGGCAGTCTTGCTGAACTGTGGAGGGAAATACTGGCATTCCAGATGGCTTCCACACCTGGAATATGAAGGGAAGAATGCTTAAAATGATGGAGTTGTGTGAAGGGAAGAAAGTAGAGGGATAAGATAGCCTGGGGTATTAAATGAGTGTTGGGTCCTTTCCAAGAGCTGGCCTGCACGTGAGGTGAGACTTTGGGAGGTTGAAATAAGATCACTGGCTGTGGGACTGAGAGCAAAAAACAGCACTGACACAGGCGGTGCAGTGCTAACAGAAACTGGAGTTCCACATTAAGCTGAGTAGAGAAACCTCACTGAGATTGTTAGTCTCTATTATGACACCGCAGTGAGACCTTGCCACAAGAGTGAAGACCAGGCCCTAGGAAAAACTTTAAAACTGAAATAGACCTAATATAACAGTGAAAAAATCAAACCTAATACAAACAAAAGGATCTCTATCAATTTAACAGTCTATCAGAACAAAGTGCAATACTCTATAAAGGTAGGCAACATAATCTAGAATTTTTCCAAAAAAAAAAAAAAATCATTAACAGAAAATCTACTAAACAATCTAAGCATCTAATATTATTAGACATGCAAAGAAAGGAAAATTTAAACTACAATCAAGAAAATCAATAGAAACAGATCTTAGATGTCTCAGATATTGCATTTAATAGACGAGGTCTTTAAAACAGTTACTACAAATATATCTAAAGATTTCAAGAAAAGAGGTTTCATAATGACTGAGCATATACAAAGTTGAATAGAAAAAGGGAACCACTAACAAAAAAGTGGGAAATTTAGGAACTAAAGAGTAAAGCAAAGATGTCTGTTCTGTATTAAACTTTGTACTGCAGGTTCTTTGTAAGTTAATAAGGCAAGAAGAACAAATAAAAGATTAGAAATACAAGAGTAAATTGTTTCTATTCACAGAGGATGTGGTTGTCTATGCAGACAATCGCAAACATATCTGCAACCTGTACTAGAAAAAATAAATGGTTTTATCAGTGCCATAGAGCACACATTCATTATAAAAATTAACTGAATTTCTGTAAGCCAGCAACAAATGAATAGAAATTTTAAAGTTCCACTTACAGAGCCAACTAAGGACATGAATACTTATGGATACACTTAATTCAATGTCTGCAACATTGCTACAATAAAACCACAGCATGTTGCTGAGAGAGGTTTTATGGACTGAATTTTGCCTCTCCCTCCAAAGATATATTCAAACCCTAACCCTGTGTTCCTATGAATGTTACCTCATTAAGAAATAGAGTCTTTATGTACATAAAGACCCAAATCAGGACATATTGGATTAGGGGGGTCCCTAATTCAATTATTGATGGCCTTATAACAAGAGAAATTTGGACGCAGAGACAGAGGAAGAATGCCATATGATGACAGAGGCAGAGATTGGAGGATGCACCTATAAGATGGAGATGCCATAGATTTATGGCCACTATCGGCAGCCAGGAGAAAGGCATGGAACAGACTCTTTCTCAGAGCCCTCAAAAGGAACCAACCTCTCTGACACCTTGATTTTTAACTTTTAATCGCCAGTACTGTAAGAGAATAAATTTCTGTTGCTTTAAGTCTTTAAGGTAGTTTGTTCTGGAAGCCTTAGGAAAGTAATACAAGAGATAATGACTAAGAAAATATTTGAGTAACACTCCCTAAATTTTCTTGAAAAAAATAATTTGATTTCCAAGCTGCAAGACTTCAGTCTATTACATATTTAAGTATTGTGTTTGCATCAGAATTGGAATCAATAAAGAGTCAAAGAGACAAATGAAACCTTTTAAACACATAGTTTGATGTATTGAACCAAGTGTTTATTCTAAAGATTTATCATTCTCTGCATTTCGGAATCAATAAAGAGTCAAAGAGACAAATGAAACCTTTTTAACACATAGTTTGATGTATTGAACCAAGTGTTTATTCTAAAGATTTATCATTCTCTGCATTTGTTCTCAAGAAAATAAAAGGGTAGAATAAATAATAAAGTATGTTTATTTTTTGCCTCCTATTTTTGATGGGGTGAGGGTTGTCAGGCACATCAAGAAGAGTTTGCTTTAATGCCTGATAATTAAGGTTAATTATTAGAGAAACTCACTTAGAGGAGCTGGCAAAAATCAATAATATTTAATATCAAGATGCATTGATCAGGTTTCTCCTTTACACATCATTTCTTCTCAAATGAATTTTTATATATATTTTTGACATTTTGATCAAATCATCTAGGCTTCCTAGGGAGATGATTGTTTTGTTAACTTATTCTGACTTAGAAAAGAAAGAGAAAATTTATCCCTTAAACATATCTACCTCAATCCTCCTTAATGGCCTAGTCTCTCTGTCTGCTGAATAAGGAATTGGATTTGTTTTCTGGAGTTTAATACCGCATTCCTTCAGGTAGGCCACATCTAGAATTGATATTGGTTCTAACTATGATTCAAACAAAGGTGCTTCAGGGAAGCATATGAATAAATAAGCTTGGCTTGATTTTGGGAATGAGATTGTGTTGTACAACTTTATTTCTGTTCCCATACTATCAAGTTTTTTCATATTAGGGCCTTGGCAGTATTTTTATTTTTATTTATTTATTTATTTTTACCGGAAACGCTCTTTGCGTAGATGTCTGAGTATCTACCTTATTTTTGTCAATAAGTCTTAATTCAAAGTTTACCTTTACTGAGATAACTTTCCAACAGTTCTTTGGATTAACAATCATGCATAAAAAGAGGTGAAAAAACATATCTGATTGTCAGCTAGGACCTGCCTTTGCCTCTGAGGTGGCTCTTCGGTATTTGCTCTGTGTCTCCCTCCATCACAACAGTGGAAAACCTTCCTCACATTAAATCCCTCTCGTTCTTTGAATCTCTCTGACATCTACAAACAGCCAAAGAAAACTTGGCTTTTAAAGAACTCATATGATTAGTTTAGGGCCACTTGGATAATCTATCTTTTGATTAACTCAAAGTAAACTGATTAAAAAACTTAATTACATCTTCACAATCCTTTCGCCACGTAATATAATATAATCAGGGACTTAGCTCCAAGGAGCAGAAATTGTGGGAACCATCTTAGAACTCTTTTGATTAACTCAAAGTAAACTGATTAAAAAACTTAATTACATCTTCACAATCCTTTCGCCATGTAATATAATATAATCAGGGACTTAGCTCCAAGGAGCAGAAATTGTGGGAACCATCTTAGAATTCTGTCTACCACACTGATTAACTTAATTATTATTGCTTTAATTAAATAGAAATCAGAGAAATTATATTGTTGACATACATGTGCACAGAAAATAAAATTCACTAACCAAAGACCAAATGACATAAAAAGAAGAATCAAATTAAATAATAATATGCATAGACTATGAATTATAAATTCAAAAAATTATAAAGTCTACTCAGCAGTAATGAGTATATCAAATAATGATAGATAGATATATACTTTAGTCTAGAATCTCACAGATTTTACAAAATATTATGTTTTGTACAGTCCTAATTATTTACATAGTACATCAGGCCTTAACATGAGCATAAATCAGTTTACAATATAAATTCATTGTTATAAATTCTATGGTAGTTGTTTTACTTAAAGCATAGTAATTTACTTTAAATTGAATAACATGATTGGTTACTATAATATTATCTGCTTGCCTATTTAAATTTTATCTATAGATTCCAAAGATTGTTATAAAATGGAAAAACATGTTACATTAACACAAAGGAAGTTATTTTAATATGTTTGTACTGTGGAAATGAAGATTCTGCACTAAATAACTGATTATATAAAAATTTTCATCTGAGTATATTTCATGGCAGAACAAGTCATCACTACTTTACCAGAATACAGTCATTTTATAAGTTCATAGTCATTTCATAAAACATTATATATTCTATACCTATACTTGTAAGGAAAAAATAATTTAGGTTAAACCTTCTTTTTAATAAGTTATTGATTCCTTTTGTATCTATGTGCAATTTCAAAGTTAAAAAATTTATTACTCATATTTGAATTAGTCATGGCAAATAAAATTTTGCACTATGGAAATAGGTATGCCAATTTCTGTGATTATAAAAAGAGAATTTTGAAGCCAATAAAACTTAATTTAGTGAAAATTGAATTTATCTATAAGTGCTATGATATTACAGTCAAGGACAAATAAAGTAGTGGAAGAAACAATGTATAGATATATTGGTTTCTGTAGTCTCAAAACAATCGTTTTCACACTCTTCCTGATTTATATGTCCTATTTCCTTTAATTTTTAATTATTCTCTTATTATATACCATACACTTTTTCTGAATCTATAACCTAGAACTAAATGAGACCAAACTTTCATTCTGTTCCCGTCAGTAGTCAGATTACAATCTTGGACTTTTTACTTCATTCTTTGTACCATACTTGAGTTTCTTCAGCTACAAAATGATGGAAATTTACTAGATGATTTCAACCCTAAACCTTTACAGAGGGAGGTAATGTCATTGAGAGTCTTAGGTTGTCTACACAAATTATCATACACAATAGTTGGCTTGAAATAAAGACAAGTATTCATTTTTAATGGGTCTGTACTCACTCGCAATAATTTATTTGGGGGAGAAGAAAGTGCTTTAAAATTAAATGTGGTTGTATTAGTCTGGTTCTGTTGCTTATAGCAAAATACCTGCAACTGAGTGATTTATAAAGAAAATTAAATTTATTGTTTAGTTTCAGAGGCTCAGAAGTCCAAAGTTCAGGCAACACAGCTGGTGAGGGTCTTGGTGGTGACTTCAGTGATTCAGGGTATCACATTATGAAATGGCAGAGCAAAGAGAGGAGAGAGAGCAAGAGAGAGAAAGACAGACTCTCCTCTCTCTTCTTTTAAATCCCTCAGAACCACTTTTTAATTTGATATAATTCCTTTTGTTTATTTTTCCTTTAGTTACCTGTGCTTTGGGGGTCATATTCATGAAGTTTGTACACACTCCTACTTCCTGGAGTGTTTCCCCTTTGGGTTCTTTAAGGAGTTTTATTGTTTCAGGATGTATATTTAATTCTTTAATCCATTTCAAGTTGATTATGATATATGGTGAGAAAAACAGGTCTAGTTTCATTCTCCTACATATGAATATCCAGTTTTCCAAGCACTGTTTGCTGAAGAGGCAGTCTCTTCCCCAGCATGTAGACTTGGTGCCTTTGTCAAAGATCAGATGGCTATGGGTGTATGGGTTGACTTCTGGGTGGTCTATTCTATTCCATAATCCATGTGTCTATTTTTATGCCAGTACCATGTTGTTTTGGTTATCATAGCTTTGTAATATAGTTTAAAGTCAGGTAGTGTTATGCCTCCAGCTTTATTTTTCTTGTTCAGGATTGTTTTGGCTATGTGTGGTCTTTTGTTATTCCATATAAATATTAGGATAGTTTTTTTTTCCCATTTCTGAGAAAAATGTCGTTGGAATTTTGATGGGTATTGAATTGAATCTGTAGATCACTTTGGATAATATGGACATTTTCATACTGCTAATTCTTCTGATCCAACAGCATGGGATATCTTTCCATCTTCTTGTGTCCTCTTTAATTTCTTTCAACAGTGGCTTGTTGTTCTCTTCATAGAGATTTTTCAAAAGAAACAATCAACAGAGTGAAAAGACAACCAANTGTTGTTCTCTTCATAGAGATTTTTCAAAAGAAACAATCAACAGAGTGAAAAGACAACCAACAAAGTGGGAGAAAATATGTGCAAAATATAATCTGACAGAGGATTAATATCCAGAATATACAAGGAACTCAAACATGTAAAAAAAAATCAAGTAACCAAATTAAAAAATGGGCAAAAGAGCTAAATAGGCATTTCTCTAAGGAAGATAAACGAATGGCCAAAAGACACATGAAAAAATGCTCACCATCACTCAGCATTCAGGAAATGAAAATCAAAACCACACTGAGATACCAACTCACTCTAGTCAGGATTGCTAATATCCAAAAGACTGAAAATGATAAATGCTGGCGAGGTTGCAGAGAAAAAGGAACTCTAATACACTGTTTGTGGGACTGCAAAATGGTGCAGCCTTTATGGAAAATGGTATGGAGGTTCCNTGTTGTTCTCTTCATAGAGATTTTTCAAAAGAAACAATCAACAGAGTGAAAAGACAACCAAAAAAGTGGGAGAAAATATGTGCAAAATATAATCTGACAGAGGATTAATATCCAGAATATACAAGGAACTCAAACAGGTAAAAAAAATATCAAGTAACCAAATTAAAAAATGGGCAAAAGAGCTAAATAGGCATTTCTCTAAGGAAGATATACGAATGGCCAAAAGACACATGAAAAAATGCTCACCATCACTCAGCATTCAGGAAATGAAAGTCAAACCACACTGAGATACCAACTCACTCTAGTCAGGATTGCTAATATCCAAAAGACTGAAAATGATAAATGCTGGCAAGGTGGCAGAGAAAAAGGAAGTCTCATACACTGTTTGTGGGACTGCAAAATGGTGCAGCCTTTATGGAAAATGGTATGGAGG